>NC_043702.1:35496671-35581823 GCF_006229205.1 Suricata suricatta | reverse complement strand
ACCAATAGGCAACCAAAGGAATGGGAAAAGATAGTTGCAAATGACATATCAGATAAAGGGCTAGTATCCAAAATCTACAAGGAACTCACCAAACTCCACACCTGAAAAACAAATAACCCAGTGAAGAAATGGACGGAAGACACACACAGACACTTCTCCAAAGAGGCCATCCAGATGGCCCACGGGCACATGTACCATTCTTTAGGAGCTGAGGATCCTGAGTGTACACAATGCTTTGGGGAGGAGTGAGAGAAGCATAGCATCTGAAAATTAATGAAAGAGGAGAAAAGAATTAAGAAATTCCTAAAAGATGATGAGAATATATTTCAAATCATAGTGGACAGATAAATGAAAGTTAAGGGAAAGAAATGTAATTAATCATGGTTAGTCATCCATCCATCCAATCACATTCTACACATCTGAGAACTAAACACTGATGAAAAAGGAAACAATACATTGGTCAGGAATGGTACTCAGGCATCCTGCCAACCACTTACTTTACCAGAATCAAAAACATATTTTATTGGAAATAATATTTTCAATATTAATTGTAATTAAATATAAATTGATGCTATCCTGCATTCACTTTGTTTATAGTCACACATGTGGCCCTTTCTATTTCTCATATTCTGAATTAAGAACATGCACTGGCTATGAGAACTGACATGCACAGATATGTGTCATTTTTAGGGGGGAATGATGACCCAACAATTAGAAATACATACTTATTTATGACCAGTGATAATGCAGTCACTACTCCTTGCATTTATAAGTTGTATATATGGTATGGACTATGTTGGAAACTTGTCCATAAACAGGTAATTCTTTTTCCATGAGCCCTCCCTAGTTGTGGAGAATCATTTAGAAACATGTAAAGACAACTGTGAAATTAACACACTGTGAAAGGCATGTAATAGTGATGCTAAAACCAAAGTTACCTCTGCCTGGCGCTAAGTGCCTCTGTATCAACAGAGCTTTGTATGTCTTACAGAGCCAGCATGTGGCATTAAGTGAATGTTCGTTGAAAGCTGGACTAAGAAAATGAAGAGATCTGATCCCATCTAACAAGTGTTCATGCATCCTGCGCCTTTCAGATTCATTTAGGAAAATGTATGGAAGCCTTATGTTGCTATTCTCAGCTCTGCCTCTCTGCCTTATCATACCGTTTCCTTTTGCCCGTATATACCATTCTTTGCCTACAACATGACAGATGTGTCTCTTGGCTCCTCCTTCTTCATGACACTGTAGAATTATGCCACATTTCTTAGATTGAGCTTGAGTTTATCTTTAGAGAGTTGTTTCTCCTTGCCCTGACTGAAGTTTTTCTAGTAAAGCATATATGACTTGGCAAGTATTTGGGAGTGTCCGAGAAGTCTGTGGCTCCCTGCACTATAGGAAGCATCCATTGCATTGTGCATCATTGCACAATGATGGCCCCCAGGCTTTTGTGTTGTTGATCCTCATTTCATTTCCATTAAGTATTTTCTGCCCCTAGCTACTGAGGAATGCAAACCCCTTTGGTTTTCTGGGTATTAGAGATCAATTTTACAGGTATGCTGCATATGACTCGTGGTATATATTCTGACTCCAACATCATAGTTTTTTAAAATTTTTATTTTGTTTTGTTGCCAATTAGGAAAAATGTCAACTCCTTTCTGTTGCTCTTCCTTTGAAGCTCATAGTGTGAAAGATCTCTAATGTGAAATTAATCTGGGTTTGGTTGGATGCCCATAAGAGATGAGGAAAAGAAAATCTCATGAGGTAGATAGCCTTATCTATTATTATCAAAACATTGGGATTTGCAAGGGAGAAGGAGGCAGATATAAGACAGTGCCCAGAGTAACATGGGTCAGGAAAGACAGGGAAAAAATTGTCCTCAATTAAGCATTTGCTGTATACCATGGGTCCAACCTGGACTTTTGGTAGTTTTCTGAAAGGGAATAGCAGCGGTTATCAAGAGTAGTGGCTGGCTTTGGAAAGGGCATCTCATCTGGTCTCCACTTAAGAACACTGCAGTGAATGAGATTCAAAAGCTCATAGCTATGCACATTTTGGGAGGTTGGAGAAGCACAATTTAGAAATGCAGAACACTCTGGAAATAAAACTACCATTCATCCCAAACATGGAGAGGTGCTAGTCTGACAGAGCCTGTATCTTCCAGTGATATCCAGACTGTATGCTGAGGACGGGTTTGCCATGGTTAAAATCAGTATTCCAAGACTTGTTTGTTTAAAATGGAAAAAAGACTGGTGGTTGGAAACCTCATTTTTCTTTGTTACTGTTTTTGAAACATCAGGACATCAGCTTGTCTCTTGGTACTGTGCCCAGGAGGTCTAATTTTGCTGAAGGATCCAGTCAAGCCTTTGGAGTTAGTTTAGTATTCTAAATTAGTTATATTTTGATTTTACTTGGATTTGTGGAAAAACTAAAAAAGTCAACATCTAAGAGAGGCAATTCCAGGTTCTTCATACCTCCCATGAAATTGTATTTTGGTTGTTATGTTGAACACACAAAAGTAAAAAATATCCCTCTGAAAATGTTCATGCAGCATGAGCAGTTCCTCTCTGAGAACTCATATTCCCTTGGATGAATGGCATAATTTCACTCCTAAAAGCATAATAGGGATTCCCTTTTCCCGTTCAGTGATTATAATGTTGGAATAAATCCTTGCCTCTGTTGACTCCCTAAAGTATATATACCTGGATGAATACATTATAGATCATTTTCCATCACCAGAGGAATGAAAGGGAATAGGAGAGGGGGAGGGGGAAGCAGAATTAAAGACTCAAGCTACAGTGAAGGCTGAATATAGTGGATCAGAGAGTTAAGAGATTGTCTGGATCCAAGAAATAGAAACTGGAAGCCAAAGTAGAGACGTGAGTCAGAACCAAAATGACATTATACAAAAACTGAAATATGGATAGGGTGTTTATAAAAGCAAGTGAAGATGAGTATGTATGGTCCACCAGACAGAGGACCATGGACCTTTGCCTTACCTTACTAGCTATTTGATAGAGTAAGGACTAATTACTTCTGGCTGATATGGAGACAGGAAGAAGGGGGCGGGGTGGGGGCTCAAGGCTATGCATCTGACAGACAGATACTCTGTTATACAAGTAGGGGGTTCTGGAATGCTCTAGAGGTTCGATTTTGGAAAAGATGCTGGGCTATGAATACTTGTACTTTCTGTAAATTACATCAGCATTCCTTAGTCCATGACATTCGGAAACATGTATTGCAAATTTAATTTGGTTAATTCACAAGTCTATTTTTTACCTGTTCAATTTAATACCATTCAAATTTGCCAATAAGTGATATGCCAGTTTCCTGCCAGACTACTCAAGGCAAAATGTGAATCATCAGTGGCTAAATGGCTTTTCTTGACATTGAATAGATGTCCAACTTCCTATTTAATAATGATGCATGTATATAGCTGACCTTAATAGGAAAATAAGTTCTCTCCACACTTTATCTAACTCAAGTCTTCACATAATTCTGCTTCATTGTGGATATTTGTGTGTGTTGGTATAGCTGGCTTGATAAGTATATAATATGCCTGACATGATATAAACACATGTATAATACCCAAAGGTATGTAGAATAAAATGGCACAAAATTATTAACTTGCTGTTCTGCTTAATGGTAATTGACTCTGTATCCAAATTTAAGAATTTTCAAGCATATTTTCTCTAAGTTTTCTAATGGTTTTTTTTGAGGTGGGTATTATTCCATTTTCCAGTACAATATACAGATTCTAAGAGATTAAAACACTTCCTGTAAAACTCTGATTCACGCTATGTCTGTTCACTCTAAAGCCTATATTCATTGCTACTGTCTCATATTGTTATGTTCCTTACTGCATTCTTATTCTCACTGACCACAAGATAGATCACTTTGTTTTACTCTGATAGCTCAGATCTTGAAAGTAGGCATGAAATTTATTGACATACTACACTCATTATAATTGCTGCCCTCTATTTCTAATACCTGGGACTGAATGGGGGAAATTTTTAATGTAAAATTTACATGCCAGGTCTATCTCCAGAGACAGTTTCAGTGTGTATGGGTGTGTATTACATATTGGGAATATATGCCTTAGAATACCAAAACTTCTGAATTCTTCTGATAACCACATCAAAGGTAGTTATTGAGGTTTAGAAAGACAAAAATATTCTTTAGAAAAACAAAAGAAAATTAGCAAAAATTAGTCCAAACACAAATACCACAAGAAAAATTGTATAACTGTATGCCCATAAGTATATGTTAATAAATTTAGCAACAAAAATATACAGTGCTTCGTGATGTGACTCATTAAGAATGAATTTAACTAGATGGTGGCAGAATATGAACAGCATGCACACTGGTTACAGTAAATGTGCAAGTGTAGCCTTTCTTTCAGACCAAGTATTAGGGAAGAAAATTGCATACTTGATGTCTGGCGGTTTCTAGAATGCTGTTTTTGTTTACGGGTTGGGCAAATGCCCGTGGTTTTAACAAAATAAGAATAGAAATCATACATTATTGTGAAGTTATTTTAAAACAACAGATGCAAGACAGGTCATGGAATGTTTTTGTGACTATTGGGCAAGGAAGTGGAACCAGACCCTATGAAATTCTTGAAGGATAGAGGATATAATTTTTATTTAGACATTCCTAGAATTGATATTGCAAATGCCTTTCCTGATATGCATGTTATGGAGGAATAGCAGAGTTCTAGAATATTTAACCTGAATGCATAGTTAGAAACTGAATAGGTTTTTCCCAGATGTAAATGGAGGGTGCTTACTAGATTTTATATATATAATCTATATGTTGGAAGCAATGCTGAAATCTGTAAATCTCCTTTTTCTCTTTTCACCTCCCCCCCCACTTAGTGTTACCCTCACAGAATTTGTGGATGCCATTTTAATTTTACAGGAGTAGCTCCTTCAGTCATTTTAACAGTGCCTATGTAAGACCTTCTGAGTTTTTGGTAATATGTGCATACTTCATCATTATAAGGACCAAGGTAAAGTAGTTGTAACCTGTAGAGAGAGATGAGTCACAAAACTTATTTCCCAAAGCATGTTTCTTTGATTTACAACCCATGGTATACATTTGAAAGGACCTAATTTATGGGAAAATTTGTGGAACTTAAATGGATAAGTATGGTTCACAAGGTGAACCTTCTGGCCTCAGGCCCCAGAAGGTCTCTTGTGGAGAACTGGGATTGCTCATGTGTATGTTAAGGTTCAAAATATGGGTTACTTACTTGGATGTGTTTTGGGGAAGCTACTGTCTAAGTGTTTAAATCATTTCTTGAATACTCCATCTATTGTAATTGTTGCCTTCCAGTGGAGATATGTGAAGGTTAAAATATAACATAAAATTTTTATCTTTTGAAAGAATTTCCAAATACATGTGGTCATTGCAGTCTCTCTCTTTCATTGATAACCCTTTGAATGATTACTCTGTCTTCCTCAACCCCACCCCAAAACACAACATTTAAAATTTTTATTGGCAATGGTTTGATTGCTCACTGGGACACCCTCACTGTTCTATATTTCTTATCTGGGTCATCCTTGGTGAACAGACAAAATTTTATTCCTCTCTCATACCTGTTTGTGTTTTCTTGGCTTATTTGTTGTCAAGGCACAAAGGGCAGTGTTGGACTAACCACTGGTTCAGGTAAAGCTAAGGTATTCATGCCTTAATTCATCCCAGCTCATTAGAGTGAATGTCCTAAAACAAATGTGACTAAACCATTGCCATTATCAAAAGCCTTTTGGATATCCTTCTCACAGGGTATAGATGTTTCAAGATCTGACTTATTGCTCTGGGATTACCTCTAGTGGTATGAAGAAATGGCCTTGACTGTGCCGAGATATAACCACCACCAAAGCTACTTTCCCTGTGCCACAGGGATATGGGTTGTCTTAGTAATCTCCACCATGGTCAGCAGAGAACTCCTTTACATCTGAGGTTACTCAAGATGTGAGAGATGCCCACAAGAGGTTTGACTGGGTCCTGGCATGTTACCAAATATATGGAGTTCTTTCATTTGATAGTAGGATTCTTCCTTCCTAAGGTCACATATACCATCAATTTGCTAAGTCCGAATGGGGTCTAGTTCCAGCCCATGTGGGCCTGCAACAATTTATTTTTCTCTGACACTCCAGCTTCCTGGTGGGATCTGGTCCCTCTTTAAGACATTGTCCATATGACACATTCTTTCTCAAGGACACTAGCATTCCTGCTCAAGATTTTTGCTTCCCTTCTGATAGTCAGAAGGGTATAACCCCCCAACTGTAAATGTGGTTCAACTTGCTTTACATACTAAGAATATCTTCAGCTACTATGTAAATTAGTGGGTGCCAAACAGGATACTTGGAAAAAAATGGCACCCTTTATATCACACAATATACTGTTGAAATTACCTGTTGTCCATGAAATCATTGCCAAGACCAATATCATGAAGTTTTTCTTCCCTTTTTGTCTAGGAATTTTACAGTGTCAGGCTTCCTATTCAAGTCTAATCCTTTTTGAGTTGGTTTCTGTGTGTGTGTGTGTGTGTGTGTGTGTGTGTGTGTGTGTGTGTTGTAAGATAAGGGTCCAACTTCATAACTTTGCAGATATTCAGTTCCCCAACTCCATTTCTTGAAGAGACTATCCTTTTCTTGCTCTATAGTCTTGGTATTCTTATTGAATAATAGTTGACTAAATATTTGTGGATTTATTTATGGGCTCTCTATTATGTCCTACTAGTCTATATGTTTATCTTTATGCCAGTTCTACATCATTTTAATTACTTTAACTTTGTAATATGTTTTGAAATCAGGAAGTGATGTCTCCAGCTACACCAAAACACAGGCAACAAAAGCAGAAACAGACAGACGTGACTACAGCAAGCTACCTTCTGCACAGCAAAGAAAACAATCAACTGAGTCAAAAGTCAGCCTACAGAATGGGGGAAAATATTTGCAACTTATATATTTGGTAAGGGATAATTCTCAAAATATGTAAGAAATTTCTATAACTCAAGAGCAAACAATGAATAACTCAATAAAAAAAAAAGGTGGCTAAGGACTCAAATAGAGATTTCTCCAAAGAATACATATAAATGGCCAAGACATTTATAAAAAGATTCTCAATGTCACCAATCAGCAGAGAAATGCAAATCAAAACTATGATGAGCTATCACTTCACATGTATTAGGATGGAGAGGATGTGGAAAAACTGGGATCCATGTACATTGTTTGAAATGCACAACGGTGTAGATCCTAAGGTAAACAAAAACAGTATGGAGGCTCCTTGAAAAATTAAAAGTAGAACTACCATATAATTCTATGATCCAACTCATGGGTATTTATCAAAAAATTGAAATCAGAAGAGAGATTAGCACTTCCACATTTATTGCAGCACTATCCATGATAGCCAAGATGTGAAAATTACCTAAACATCAATCAACAGATGAATGGATAAAGAAAATATTATATATACATACAATGGAATGCTAGTTAAAAAAGCAATAAAACAAAAGGAAATCTTGAAATACATGACAACATGAATGAATCTTGAGGATATTACGTTAAGTCAAATCAACTCGTCACAGGAAGACAAATGCTATATGAGTCTACTTACCTAAAATAGTCAAACCCATAGAAGCAGAGAGTAGAATGATGGCTGCCATGGCCTGGTGGAAGGGGAAGCGAGGAGATATTGGTACAAAGTTTTAGATGTGCAAAGGATAAGTTCTAGAGATCTGCTGTACAACATATCGTTGTATAGATAATAATGTTATATTGTGCATTTAAAATGCTGTTAAGAAGGTAACTCTCATGTTGTGTCCTTACCACAACAAAATAGGAATAAAAAGTGTCTATTGACTTTCTTCACAAAGCTGTAAACTCTCTGAGGGCAGGAACTGTGTCAGATTTGTTTTCGTATTCCTGAGTTTAGCATAGTCCATGGCACAATATAATTGTATTTGGAGGGTAACAAACAGAAGCATTGGGTTGCATCAATATGTTAAAAACTAAAGCTCTTAAAGGGGAGGATTCAAGGTAGAGGAAGAGTTCTTTGTACCTCTTGAAATGATTCTTCAAGGCATTTGTTTCCTAGTTAATTTTTCAGAACAAAATGAAGAAATAACTTCTATTGTACAGACTCCTTCTTAGGGGTCAAAGCGTACCTAGAAGTTTAGTATTTTAGTACTTTTTGTACTGGACCTGTTTAGTTTTAAGAAACATTAATACTCTTGCGAACAGTGTTTGTCTAAGAAACAGCTATCTATCAGTCTTAGTTTCCTTGGCCATATGATGATAAGAAAATAGGCATGACGGGATTTACCTGATCTCCTTCAGCTGACAGATCTATGTTTGACGTATATTTGATCATGAGAGGTTCATGTGTTATGGCAGTGAATGTAGAGTAATGCTATGTGTAAAATGTATTAGTTATGTTAATGTCAGAGATGAGCAAATGGGAAACAATACATATGCATTCTGTGCCTTTTGTTTTCATTTAAGAATTGGTTTGTCAATAATCTTAGCAAAATTAAAAGTACAGAACATGAAAAGTCAGTTGACAGAAACATAAATAATGTCATAATTACAAATAAATGCTAAAATAAGTTTACATTTTTAAACATGTAGGTCAGGTTACATATGGAAAAGAATAAACAGACTTCATTGCTTTATTGGCCATAATTATTTCCAGTCAATTAGCTTATAAATTCCAGATTCCTTTTTGTTTCACAGCATAATATTATGTGAATAAATACCTGTTTTTCAGAAGGAGAACAGTGTGCTGTGGGTATTGGCCTAAAGATATAAGCATCTCTCTATAATTTGTGTGCTGTTGTTTTTTTGCTAGCCATATAATTTTGCCTTGATAAATAACACATGATACAGTTAGCCTTGCTGCCTGACCACCTCCAAAGAAGATACTTAAAAGACTATGTATAATATTTGCATTGGAGTTGGGTCATTGACCACAAGACAATGGCCACTCTCAAGCACATAAACAAGCAGAAAGCCTGTGGTAGTCATAGTCAATAGAGAACAGACAAGTCAATCTACAGAGGAAAGAAGGTAGAAAAGAATAGTAAGTAGGGAGGCCCATTTATCTCTAGAATAAATGCTTCAGAAAGAAGAGGATATTTGACCTAATGAGCCTCCAGAAATAATTTTCTATTACTTAAGATTTAAAGATAACATTTAAAGGCATAATATAAAAAAAGAAAAAGGAATTAACTCTAGAATCAAATCTTTGTTTTCCTAATCTCCCAAATTCTCTTTGGCTTGGGAACTATCCTCTCTCTGTTTCAATTTCCTCATTTTCAAAAATGGGATAAAACATAATTTTCAGTTGAAAGATAAAATCAGTTCATATAGGTGAAAGTACATAGCACTATACCTGGCATGTCTGCCAACATTAGTTTTCTTGCTTCCATTCATTCATCCATGAATCTTTCATTATCTAATGATAATTTGTGTCAGGTCTTGCTTTTTGCCCTGAGATTCCAAACCACAGGACTCCAGGGTAATACAGTTTCCATCAGATCTCCTGACTCTTGCTGCTGTGAATTAATAGGCAGGCAAACTAATGTGTGCAGCATCCCAGACAGGACCACAAACTCCTGCTTCCTAAATTTTTGCATATGGCAACTGTTCCATTTCTGTGGTCCTCCTTACTCTTTGACTTTTACTAACTTATTGAAAACTCTTTTTTAGACTCTCTTCTTCTCTGGGGTTGTTTTAGACTATTCTACTTAATTCAGTCACTGTGGTCATTTTGACAACTTCCTAGAACTTTTTACATAGTTGTGTGCAACTCTAATGAGCAATGCATGTCTAGTATATTTTTGGCCATTTGAAATGTTTTCCATATTAAATATAATGCAGTGATATAGAATAGATCTCCTTTGGCCTCTCATAGTCTAATGGATACTCTCAAACAAGTGGGTATTTGAAAATGCTGCCCAGTCATCATTTATTTCCTTCCACACCTGATCTTTATTTTTATGATGATGGGAAATGGGATCCTTTTTCATACTTTTAATTTGGAGTAGTTTCTGTGCCTGTACTTAACTATCAGAATATCCACCTCTATTCATCAACATACTTTGCCTCTGAGTGCTATCCAATTTTTATCATAAGTTCATGGCTTGAACTTAGCTTCCAGTGGAGAATCTTCAGCAGCCTTTGGTCATATTGATAGTTGTGGTGTGATAAATGGCCTTACACAGGTAGCTAATTTTTTCTCATCTGAAATGTTTAGTGATAATTTTTAATTTAAAATGATGGCATGGAATGGGCTATTCATGAAGAAAATGTCAACCTCTTGATCTCTAGTTTCATATGCCAAGAGTATGTATCATGGGACACAAATTGTAGTAGCCAGACAAAAGTTCTGAAAGAAATTCATAACTTAAAATCTTTGCATCATGACATTTTATGATTTATTACTTGAGAGTAGTAAACAACTTGTAGGGAGAAGCACTGGGCATTATATAGAGACCAATTTGACTATAAACTATTAAAAAAAAGAGTAGTAAACATTATTTTGCAATATCTATGTTAAAATATATGGTCAGGATAGCAATTAAATAAGAGAAAAGGCCCTCACATAATTACACTTTTATATTCAGTAATTTCATAGAGAGCCTACTTATAAACTGTCATTTCTAGTGTGATCTCCAAGAGAATTAAAGGAAGATCCAATGATCAACAATGAGCACTGAAGGCTTGCTATGTAGTAAGCATGTGTTACAAGGACACTACTAAAGATCTGATGGGCTTCAACAGAAGAAATGTGGGTTTCCTAATACTGGGTCATAAAAGGGAGATGGGGGAGGAAAAAATAAGGAGAGCTTCTTAAAATTCATGGAGTTGGTCAACAGAAGCACACAGTGGCCATAAATACAGTGATGCAGCAAACACGAAGCTAGTCTGTTCTTGGAAACATACACACAGCCATCAAAAAGCAGACTTTGCCTTTTAAGCAAATGTGACAACAGGCAAAACAAAGAAGTGGAACCCATAGGATAGAGCTTTTTGAAATGTTCAGATACCTGAATTATTCTCTAAGTAAACTCAAGAAAAACGTGGAGACAAAAAATGGAAGTAGGAAGGAAGGAAAAGGAAAGTCAACTTATTTTTAGCAGTAAAAGAGTAGTTAAAATGTTATCTAAATTTTTGCTTTTTCTATTTATACTTTATACATATCTAGATGACTCATCTAGGGAAAAAGCTGATTAAATCTCATATTACTGCAATAGAATATCATACTATGTGGCAACGTCATTTAAAAATATATAGTGAATTATATTAGGCTACGTTCAATATCATCTGAAACACAGTTCCATTAATTTGTTGGTTTTTTTATACTAGTCAGAATACATAGCAAAAACAACGTGTGTTTCCTTTTATTATAATGAAATTTTCAGTAGCAGACTTCACATTTGCTGGATTTTGAAAAGATGCATAACCAAGATGCTTAGCAGCCAGGACCTTGTTCTGTTCCCTTAAATTTCCTATGTCTTGAAAGTTGTTGGTTATTTTAGGCCTGATATTAGTTCATGAGAGTGAATTCTGGTTTGTTAATAGTCTGGGGCATGATTTACCTTCTGACCCTTTGTCAACCATGCCTTGGCTCCCTATATTTTTGTGATTCAAACCAGACTCCTTGGGTATGAACATTTGACTCAGAAAATTACTTAATTAACACAAAAAGTGCTGATCAAATTGACCAATGCTGCTTCCCTAAATATTTTTAACATATTGAATTCATCTTATACTTGTCTGTAGCAGTTTGAGGTTGGGGCTAATACAGTTCTCCATTCTTCATTTCCATGTTATTGCTTAGGCAAAAACCCTTTGGCACCACCTTTCATTTCTCTTTAGGAAGAAAGGTTGAGGTCATGTGTAAGGTTCCTTTGGTTAGGCTGCTTTTATGGTGTTAACTTTTATTCCCTCCTCCTGGATACTTTTTTTTATTATTAAAGGCTGAATTTTATCTACGTAGCATCTCTATTATTCTTCTCTTCCTTGTTCTGTGACATTGTTATCCTTCTTTCCCATTGCTACTTGATTGGCAAGCTCACTCTTTTTGATTTATTCACTATTATATTTCTCTTATATACCAATATCAGGTACAATGGTGAATAAGATGCATCTGTTACTCTCAGGGAGTTTATAATCTTATGAGGAAGAGAGAGAGGTAGGTAGAAAATTGTATATGTGCTCAGTACCACAGTTGTAAATATGAGTAGGAAAACATATGTGTTGGCTGCAAGAATAACCACAAACAATTGCTAGATATGAGAAAATGAACTGAGTTAACCAGATTCCTTCCCTCAGGAGTTTAAACCGAGTGTACTGAATTAGCCAACTAACAGTAGGCACTTAATTAGAAAGATCATGAAGAAAGATAAGAATTCAAGTTAGTCATGATGTAAGGATGCAGGTCCGATCCGGCCCTCACCACTGGGCCTTCCCAGCCTTCCTGGAGCCATTGGGGGGGGGGGGGCGTTCCCCTGCCAGCGGCAGGTCCGATCCAGCCTTCCCCTGTACTTAAAAGGGAAGGCGCAGGCTTCTCCGGAAAGGGCGCTCGTTAAGGAGGGACAACTCCTGCGGTGCCCAATCGGGGGAGGCTGGCAATACCTTTGACCTTTCTAGAGGCGGGCCTAGTCACCCCCCACGTGGGGCGTCCTGGGCCCACTCTGATTGGTCAATACTCCAACTATCGTGATTGGCTCCCATGACTGCCAGTATTGATGGGGGGCAGGGATTGGATCACTGTACACCTGTCATCATTTCCTAGAACTCCCCCTCCCAAAGGCATAAAAGGCCCTACTCCGCCTTTGTTCGGGGCTCTCTCTCCACGTGGCCAGCGGGTCGGGTGGAGACTGTGAGCCCGAGCTTAAGCTTGTAATAAAGGCCCTTTGCTTTTGCAGGCGTGACTCGGTCTCCCTAGCAGTCTCTGGTGTTTGTTTTGGGGCGATTTTACAAACTTGGGTACAACAATGAGGTAGCAGAGAATATAAGAAAATGAAGGACACCAGTCAGTATTTGGAGAAAATTAGAAGACATTGAATTAAAGCACCAAAGGAAATCATGCAGCTCTTCCTAGTAATTGATAGAAAAGCTGTGGAGATGATACATGCATGGAAAAGGAGAGTTTAGTAGTTAATGCATCTTGGAATTGTAATTTTTCAAAGTATATTGATTCAGCATTTCAGTGAGTTAGGTAGGAGATAATAGAGTATAGCAGTTATCAGCATTGTGTCAAGAATCACACAGCTACGTTGCATGACCTTTGGCAAACATGACTGACCATTCTAATATTCATGTTCTCTTCCATAACCTGGAAGAATTAGTAATAATTAATTTTATGGTTATTAATTTTTTAATGTTTATTTATTTTTGAAATACAAGGAGACAGAGTGAGAGTGGGGGAGGGATAGAGAGAAGGAGAACCAGAATCTGAAGCAGATGTGGGGCTTGAACCCACAAACTCTGAGATCATTTCTTAGCAGAAGTCAGACACTTAACCTACTGAGCCACCCAGGTGCCTCCCAATTTTTTTTTTTTTTTGATAGAGAGAGATTGAGGAGGGAGAGAACCCCAAGCAAGCTCCATGCCAGCATAGAGACCAACATGGGGCTTGATCTCATGACCATGAGATTGTGACCTGAACTGAAATCAAGAGTTGGACCCTCAATCAATTGAGCCACTCCAGCACCACTAACTTTATGGTTATTTTAAGATTAGATGAGATAATCTATGTAAAGTCCTTAGCATAGTTCTTTATGCATCATAAATTCTGAAAAATGTTATCTATTATTATTTTATTTGGCCTCAGTATACTAAAAGGCATTTAAATTGGCACTTTTCAAACCGTGGCTTGCAGTCATGAAGGCATAATATAATAAAGGCATAATATAATAAATTTAGTGAAGCAATTTAAAGAAAGAAATGGAATAGTATATATACAAAATATTTTCTATAGTAAAGATATTTGCAAATTTTTTTTCAGCTACCCACACACATATGAGTTTGCACAGGTTCATGCTCTTAAAACTTTGGAGACCATTGCACTATATGAATACTAGATGGGTAATAGATTAGATCATGATATATACAATTAAAAAAATAGTTTATTGTCAAATTGGTTTCCATACAACACCCAGTGCTCTTCCCCACAAGTGCCCTCCTCCATCGCCACCACCCCTTTCCCCCCTCCCCCTTCCCTTTCAACCGTCAGTTCATTTTCAGCATTCAATAGTCTCTCAAGTTTTGCATCCCTCTCTCTCCCCAACTCTCTTTCCCTCTTCCCCTTCCCCTGGTCCTCCATTAGGTTTCTCCTGTTTTCCTATTAGACCTATGAGTGCAAACATGTGGTATCTGTCCTTCTCTGCCTGACTTATTTCACTTAGCGTGACGCCTTCAAGGTCCATCCACTTTCCTACAAATGGCCATATGTCATTCTTTCTCATTGCCATGTAGTACTCCATTGTGTATATATACCACATCTTCTTGATCCACTCATCAGGTGATGGACATTTAGGCTTTTTCCATGTTTTGGCTATTGTTGACATTCTTGCTGTGAACATTGGGGTACATGTGCTCCTGTGCATCAGGACTTCTGTATCCCTTGGGTAAGTCCCTAGCAGTGCTATTGCTGGGTCATAAGGGAGAACTCCCTCATGATATATACAATTAACAGGTTTGCCGACTCTAACTCTGAAAAGGGGATGCCAATCTATTCATTAATGAAATCAAGGTCACGTGCAGGGTTGCTCCAGATTTTGGTGTTTGCATGTATATATGTGATTATAAATAACAATTTTCTACAACTTTACACCTCTTATTCTAAGGGCTTTGGGATCTCAAAAGTTACACTGCCTTCAATTTTGGAGAATTAAAAAAATTTTTTTCTTTATTTGTTTGGAGAAAGAGCACAAGCAGGGGAGGGGCGTGAGAGAAGGGAGAGAGAGAAAATCCCAAGCAGGCTCTGCAATCATAGCAGAGTCTGATGGGGGGGGCTCAAACTCACAAACCATAAGATCATGACCTGAGCCAAAACCAAGAGTCAGCGGCTTAGCCGAAAGAGCCATCCAGGAGATCCCAATCTTGGAGAATTTTATTTTACTTTTTATTTTTTAAAGTATTTTTTAATGTTTATTTACTTTTGAGAGAGAGAGGGGGAGAAAGAGAGAGAGAGAGAGAGAGAGACAGAGTGTGAGTGGAGGAGGGACAGAGAGAGAGAGGGGGACATACAGAATCTGAGGCAGGCTCCAGGCTCTGAGCTGTCAGCACAGAGCCCAACATGGGACTCGAAACCACAGACAGTGACATCAAGACCTGAGCCAAAGTCGGATGCTTAACCGACTGAGCCACCCAGACGCCCCACTTAGAGAATTTTAATATCTCTGCTGAGATATCTCCTGTTTTGATTCTCTTTCATATCCTTTGGATAAATAATGGTAAATATATCAAAAAACATCTACTCTTGCTCATTGTACATACAATCTGTGCATGTAACAATTACAGAGGACATCAGTGCTACAACCCTAAAACTCTAAACCACACATGACATCATTGATTTAGTGGAGTGAAATGTAGACATGTGCACATAAAAATAATACAACCAAAAGATTTTCTGAGTATTCATCTCAGAAAAATAGTTGAGGAAAATGCTCTAATCAGAAAACAGACTCTGAGAAAAGTTAAAGAAGATAAAAGGAAATGTGTAAACACATTTATGCAGAATATATTCTTTTATTTAAAGAATTTATATCATGAGGAATAGGTAAAATTTCTTGGATAAATATGATAACACTACAAGAAGAAGCTTAATCATAGTCTGGAATCATCAGCATGAAACATTGGGAAAACCTAGGAGTGGAGGAATTTAGAGAGGTGGATAAAATAAAAGTTCTCTAAAGGGCTCATCATATTAAGTTGGAGATGTGGGGAAGCATCTTGACTGCTGTAAGAAAGACACCTTTGCTGGAGTTAAAAGTTGGTTGTCATTAGCATATTGATGGTAATTGAGACTATGTAAGTGGTTTTACTCTTCCAGGTAGAGCACCCCTATTATGTTTTTCCTTCCTCCTCACTAGCAGGTCTCTGCATCTCTTTTGTTCTCTAACTATATTCATAGTCTAGATTTCCTCTAATCTCATTTATTAGAAAACATCTATCTAATGAAAACTCTGAAATTTATATATCCAGCTTTAACTGCTGGCCTCAACTTCAGATTCTCAGCACCCCTTTCCCCTAATCTACTCCACTCACAGATTTCCCTAACACAATCTCTCATAACTCTACCATTCTGGTTGCTCAGGTGAAAAATTCTGGAGTTGTTCTGGGCTATCTTCAATTATAACCCACTGGTAATTTAATGATAAGCATAGATGACGATCTCTCTTTATAGTATGTACAAAAGACAACCCCCTGTCATTCATTTACACACTCTTCTGTAGGTTACTTCTATAAACTCCCAACTCGCCTCCTATTTTGAGTCCTTTTCTTTATTCTAACACACAGAGTAATCCTTTTGCACCCATCTTATTGTGAAATAATTAATATACATCATCATGTAAGCTTATACAGCATGATGGTTTGATTTCCACATACTGTCAAATGATTACTACATTAGGTTCAGCTAACATCCATTTCCTCATATACATATATATAAATATACTATGTATATATATTTATATATATGAATTAGAAAGAAAATAAGGGAAAAATATTTCCTTGCCATGAGAACTTATAGGATTTACTCTTTTAACATCTTTCCTGTATATCATGCAGCAGTGTTAGCCATAGGCATCATGTTGTATATTACGTCCCTAGTACCTATTTATCTTATAATTGAAAGTTGTATCTTTTGACCACCTTTCTCTAACACTTCCTTCCCCACCCTTCACCTCTGGTACACATAAGTTTGATGTATTTTTCTATGAGTTTTTTTTTCTATTTTAGATTTTACATATAAATGAGATCAGATCATATACTGTTTGCCCATCTCTGTCTGAATTATTTCACTTATCCATAATGCCTTGAAGGTCCACCTATGTTGTTAGGATTTCCTACTTGTTTTGTGGCTGAATAATAATTCATTTTATTCAATAATTCATTTATTATTTTATGTGCATACACCATAACTTCTTTATCTATTCATCCATTGATAAACACTTGGGTTGTTTTCATGTCTTGCCAATTATAAATAATGCTGCCTGTGGGGCTCAGCTGGTTAAGCGTCTGACTTTTAATTTCTGCTCAGGCCATGATCCTTCAGTTCTAAGATTGAGCCCTGTGTCAGGCTCCATGCAGGGTGTGGAGCCTGTTTAAGATCCTCCCCCCTTAACTCTCCTAATATCCCCCTGACATTATAATAATGCTGCTATAAACATTAGGGTACAGATATCTTTTTGAGTTAATGTTTTGGTTTCCTTTGGATATTCCCAGTTGTGGAATTGCTGGATAATTTGGTGGTTCTCTTTTTAATTTTTTAAGGATCCTCCATATTATTTTCCATAGTATTTGTACCAATTTACAATACTACCATAACTGTACAAAAGTACCTCTTTCTCCACATTCATGCATTTACTGTCTCTTGTTTTTTCATAATAGCCATTCTAACAAACCTGAGGCAATACATCATTCTGGACATTGTGGTTTTAACTTGCATTTCCCTAATGACTAATGATGTTGAGTATCTTTTCATATGTCATCTTTGGCGAAATCTATTCAGGTCCTTTGCCCATTTTAAAATTGGGTTGTTGTTATTATTTTGCTATTGAGTTGTGTGAATTCTTTGTATATGTAGATATTAACCCTTTATCAAATATGTGGTTTGCAAATATTTTTTCCAATTCTATAGGTTTTCTTTTCACTCTGTCAATGATTTATTTTGCTGTGCAGAAGATTTTTAGTTTGAGGTAGTCTGGTTTGTTTATGTTTTATTATGTTGCCTAGGCTTTGTGCTTGATATCATTTCCAAAACATTACTACCAAGACCCATGTGAAGGAGTTTATTCCTATATTTTCTTCTAGAAATTTCATGATGTCAGGTCTTACATTTTCAGTCTCTAATCCATTTTGAGTGGATTTTATGTGAGTGGCATAGATATGGGTCCAGTTTCATTCTTTTACATGGAAATATCCAATTATCCCAGCACCTTTTATTGAAAAGCCTGTCTTTTCTCCACTGAGTGTTCTTGGCTCCCTTGTCAAATTTAGTTGACCATACTTGCAAGGATTTGTGCTGGGTCTCCTGATTCTGTTCTTTTGGTTTATGTGTCAGTTTTTCTGCCAGTCTGATACTGTTTTGATGATTACAGCTTTATAGTATAGTTTGAAATCAAGAAGAATAATCCTTTTAAAACGTAAGTCAGATTATATAACTTCACATAAAACTCTCCAATGATATTCACATCAATAAGAGGAAGAGTCAAAATTTTTACCATGGCTATACTGCCCTATATACTATGCTCCTTTTAACCAGTTGGAATGTATTTTCTATTATTCTGTCCTAGCTCTCCAACACACCCTTTCTGGAAATATCTTCTTGCAGCTATTTTGATGGCTTGAATATGCCTTCATCTCCTTCAGGTCTTTTCACAAATGTCACCCACTCAGTGGCTGACTTTGACCATGCTACTTAAAATTGCATCTCTGCAATTCCATCTTCCTTCTTTTGATTTATTTTTCTTCATCAGAGTTATTACTACATACAATTTAGTGACTTTTTTTTTTCTGGCTGTGTGTTCTCCTTCTAGAATTGTAAGCACCAGGGATTTTTTCTTGTTGTTGGTTTTGTTCCCTACTGCATCTTTAGTGCTTAGAATAGAGCAGTGCCTGATAGAAGGGACTCTAAATAATTCTTGAAAGAGTAAATGAGTCTGTAGACAAAAGAAATGTAGAGAAAACATATGCAAAGCAGATGGCAAGTAAAAAATTAATATCTGCATAGAGAAGGACCTTTTTACAAATTCATAACAAGAAGCCAGCTCAGTAAAAAAAAATGAGCAAAGAATATTATGCTGAAGGCCAGTTTTCCACCCAATGTCTGTGTTCTTCCCCATCCTTACTACTAAACTTCTAATTTCATTCAGGGCATCCTGTATCCAGCTAAAAAGCTGCATCTTCGCCCGTAGTTCAAGTGTCCTTGTGCTGTGGTTTTGGCCAAGGAGACATAAGCATGGGTTGCTGTGTGAACCTCTGAGAAAGTTCTTTTTGCCTTTTTGCACTTGACTTTCTTCTCTTATTAACTGGAGTTCTGCAGCCACACTATGCACCTGAGATGAGTTCCTATCCTAAGAAGGGATGAGGAGAGAGCTCAAAGCAGCCCAGATCCCTGGTGAACTATGGCTGGAGGGCTCTAAGCTGGATTGCTCACCTATATACTTTTTTAAAAATATGAAATAAAATAAATTTTGTTCTGTCACTCTTAATTGGGCTTTCTGTGAAAGGCAGCCCAAATTAATCCCTGATACAAATATGAAGAAATAATTCATTAAATAACAGACTTAAATGAGAAATAAACATTTGATGAGGAACTATACCATTTTAATGTTCAGGAAATAAATGAAATCAAAAGAACAGAGCATATCACATTATACCCATCACACTGGCAAATAAGTTAAAGCAAAATTAGCACAAGAGTAAAACCATGGGCTATGAAATCAGATAGCCTGGGCTTGAATCACTGCTCTTCTATTGATAAATGATGTATACTTGGGAAAATTCCTTCAGTCCATTGGCTCTCTATTTAAAGAACTAATATATATATACATATATATTTGTGTGTGTGTATATATAATATGTATATATGTACATATTACATACATATATATGTTTTAGAATTATGCCTAGAATTTAGTATCTTAATTATTGCTTTTTAAGTCCCCTACTCAGGAGCATCTGCAGAATAAAGAGCACTATCATAAATCTCTGATAAATTGGAGCTATTCAAGAAGATGATCCAGTGATATCTTTTAAAAATAAAAGAATACACACAGAACCTCAAAACCACATTCCCACTTCTGGAAATCTGTTCCATAGGAGTAAAGGACCCAGTATGTGAGGGCATATGTACAAGGATGACTAGTCTGCAGTAGTGTTTGAGGCTTCAAGGAACAAATAGGTGACCCTCATCCCTTTCCTGGAAATAAAGTGACTGCCTATCACCACATAATTGCATCATTTGTGCTATGTTGTTATGATATTATATAACCATTAAAAAAGAACCAATGTAATGATATATATCAGTTAACTTAGAGAAATCTTCACAATCTACTGTTTTGTGGGGAAAAGAAAGATTTAGAACACCTGTATAATATATACATGTATCTTTGCAAGCAATTAAATTAACAAGAAGACTTGTAAGAAGGATTCATACTAGGTTAGTATTAACTCCCACAGTATGGTGTGTGGTCATTTTGGAGGAGTGGGAGGGAAAAGAAAAAAAATTTTCAACTGCATTTAAAGAAAGTCATCAAAATGGAATATGATGTCATATTCCATGCTGCAGAGGAGTATGTAAAATTATAGATATGAGTGGGTTCAGATATTTGAATTAAAGTTTGAAAAAGGGTTTTCTCAAATGTTAATGGTGGCCAATTCAGAAGATGGAGTTTCAGTTTCTTTTTATCTTAAAAAAAATTTTTTTTAATGCTTATTTATTTTTGAGAGAGAGAGAGTATGAGTGGGGAGGGGCAGAGAGAGAGAGGGACAGAGAATCTGAAGCAGGCTCCAGGCTCTGAGCTGTCAGCACAGAACCTGATGTGGGGCTCGAACTCATGAACTATGAGATCATGACCTGAGTGGAAGTTGGATGCTTAATCGACTGAGCCACTTAGGTGCCCCACTTTTTACCTTTTTTATGTTATACTTTTATTTGGTGTTTGCTTTTTAAAAATCACTGTGTATTATATATAATCAAAATATTTTCATCAAAGTGAAATTTAAAGAAGATAAAAAGGACCACCTTGCTGGCTTAGTTGAATAAGCATCCATCTCTTGACTTCAGCTCAGGTCATTATCTCATGGTTTGTGAGTTCTAGCCCCATATCGGGCTCTGAGCTAACAGCACAGAGCCTGCTTGGTATTCTGTGTCCTTCTCTCTCTGCTCCTCCCCAGCTTGCTCTCTATATCTTTCTCAAATAAAAATAAACTTAAAAAAATAAAGAAATAGGAAGTAAAGTAGTCAAGACAGAATATGTAACTTTTTTTTTGAGATGCTTTGCTATGAGAAGAAAAGAAGTGATGTGGATGCTAGAGGTGGTTACAGGCATTGGTGAAAATTTGGTTACAGTGGTAGTTACCAGTGTGAATTTGAATGCTAGGTAATTACTCTGTAGAGAGGGAGAGTTTGAAGATTCAAGTGACAGAGAGGATAACTGAAGGAGAGAGGTTCTGGAAAAGGTGAGAAGGTATGAGAGGGTGTGACCCAGAACAAATGACGAGGTCCTGGACTTTGGCAAGAGAAAGGTCACCCCCTCATTGGTAAGGGCCCAGAGGGGTGCTGAGAGAGGGGGAGGAGAGTAAGGGAAAGGCAAATAGAAAACACAGGCAGATTTGGGCTTGGGAAAATGGGGAAGTTCCCAGATGAGGGCTTTTATTTTCTCATGAAGTTTGAAGAGTCTGGGACTTGTTGGTTGTGGCCTGAAATAAAATTTGGTGAGAGAGCATAAATAGTTATGCTATGGAGTTAGGGGGAGAATTGGAGAGTGAGCCCACTGGAGAAATAGAGAGTTGCTTGGCGAGAGCAGCGTCCTGTGTACTGTACACATCCTCTGTTTCCTGGCTGGCTGCCTTTATGTTCTGGCTATGCTGGACTAACAAGATGTATCCGGGTCTGCTCCAAGCAGTGGGCAGAATGGATCCATAGCGGATGTGAGCTAAAACAAGAATTTCTTCATTGTGCAGAAATGTGGATGCCATGGTACTTTCTATATAATACCGTCCAACACCCACATGCTATTATGAGTGCTGCAGTAAAAGTGCCCAGAACATAGAAACAAAACATGGTTCCTGTTACAGGGGGGAAACTCAATCATAATTGGTGCTTATATTTATTGAGCACCATTTTATACATGCAGAATTATTGGAAACAAAATTAAATTTAAGTTACAGAACCTCTCATCAAAAGTACAGGAGACAACTAGATGAAGAAGGTGATATGGGAGTCTGAGTTCAGACTGGAGGTCGGGAGACCCATGGTACAGTTCTGAATCCACCTCAGTCTGTGCAAGCATGGGGGAGTTGTTCAAAGTTTTGGAATCCCCCTTGGTTTTTTCTTAAGATAGTTAAATTATATCAGAGCTTCCTCTTCTCACTTTGACATTCTACTAGCTGTGAACACTGTGCTTGATGGATTTTGCATGGTTGAGGGCTTAAATGTCACCTCATCAGTAACTTCCCTGGTTAAGTCAATGCTGCCCAAATATTCTCTATCCTTGACTCCTGTTCAAGGATATGTGACTTTTACTTATTTGCATCTTGATTTTTGGTTATTTATCTAAAGGAATAAATTATGTCTTTTAATTCACCAATGTTTACCAACAACCAGTGCAGTGCTCTGACATGACTCAATAAATGGCTCAATAGCTGGATATAGACACAACAGATATTCAGAGAAGGAAGAAGCCTGTGGATTCATCATAAACGGATTCATGAGCTTATCTCTGAAGGATGAGCAGTATTAGGTGAGAGAGAAGACAGAAGGTATTCCACATACAGGAGAGTACTGGCTGTGCTCCAGAGAAGAACAGAGATGTGCCTGGGGGACAATGAGGAGATCTGCTAGATTGAACTGTGAGTTTTTGACCAAGTGGTACAATTGACCTTAAAGGAAAAAGACTTGGGCATTGTTGTTGGTTCTTAAGAGATGAAAGCAGCATGGCTCAAAAGTGTAAGCCAAACAGCCAGTTGTGGTAAAATAGGTCTTGTGCATAAATATAGGGATGGGATGAAACTAGGTCAACTCTGGAATGCTGAGGATCCCTGGAACATAAACTTAATGTAGAGTTATTTCATCCTCTCTCAGAAATTTCAAATCTACCTCTTAGAATTCCAAACAGAATGGCATTTCTTGTTTACGCCATCTTAAAGCCTGGGGTGGGTTGTCTGTGCTCTTGGGTTACCTGACTGATTGTGTGTGTTTTGTGATTTTCCTTCACCATATCATGGACTCCAATGATCAACTCTCTGTAGACTCTGAGAGTCTGGGTCCTTCTAGTCTTGCCTTGATCTAGGTGTCTCTTCTTCCTCACCTCTTCTTACTTATCTAAGAACACATTTTCAAGGAATATTACTAATCAATGTGTAATTTTGAGACTTTAGTAAGTGTTGCTGGGGTCACTCATAAGATGTGGCCTCGAATAGAAGGCAGAGGGCTTCCATGGGAATCCCGTTGGTCCTCCGTGGTATTCCCAATGCCTGAGCCACGTGACTCAATAACTTTGTTTATGCAGATTTATAATCCAAATGAGGGTACCTTCCAGAGATAGATAAAGGGGGCACTGTTAATAAATAGGCAGTGAAAGCAGGTATTAACTGAGACTTCCCTGGGCTATCTGGGGCAAGGAGTCTCCCTAGTGATACTGGACCTTTTCCATGCATTCTGTTGAAATCATACCTATTGTATTGGTGTCTTTTTGATGCTCTAGTAAACTGCCACAAATTTAGTGACTTAAAACAACACAAAGTTATTCTACCACAGTTCAGGAGGTCAGAAATTTGAAATAAGTTTTACAGGGTTAAATTCAATATGATAGCAGGGCAGGATTTTTCTGGAGGCTCTGGAGGAGAATCTGTTTCCTTGCTTTTTTCATCTGCCAGATGCCACCTGCATTCTGTGGTGCATGGCACTGAGTCATCTTGCCTTTACTTCCCCCGCTTCTGCTGTCACTTTGCCTTGTTCCTCTTTTGACCTTCTTGCCTCCCTCTTATAATGACCTGTGTGATTACACTTAGGGTTAATCTAGGCTAAGCTTTCTATCTCAAGATCCTTAATTTATCACACCTGCAAAGCCCCTTTTCCTATATAAGATGATATTCATGGGTTTGAGGGATTTAGCGGTTATTATTTAGATTACCATTCCAATCCTTTCAGGTAACATCTTTCAGGAAACTAAGACTGATTCCCAGGTGACCTTTTCCAAAGCTGATTTCTAGAAGCATCTACCTCTTCTTTCCTTAAGGCACTATGGCTTGTTATACTGTATTAGGGTTAAATTTGACTCTGCTTTATTCTCCTGAGAAGCACAATGTAAAACAGGGAGATAAATTTGATATGGACCCCATTCTCCAGGTTCTTACGTCAGAGGCAGAGAATTGCTAGAGGTTTACCGAATATTTATCTCCCTTAATCTCTCTCAGGGAAAGAGAAGTGAAATTTTCAGCTGGCCATTTTTTCATGTCTTTCCATTTCCCTCAGAATAAAGCCCAAAGTCTTTATATTGACCTTCAAGGTCCTGCATGATCTGTTCTCACATGTTCTCGGTCTCATCTTGTACCAACAACCTCCTTTTTTTTATAGTTAATACTGGACTTCTTGTGTGCTTACAGATGGTTTCAAGATCTTTTCCTTTCTCTTATTCTCCTTCTGTCCCCTTCTTCCCTGTGGACTTGTGTTTAAGTGAATGTGTGAACACACACATATGCACACACACAAACACACACACACTCCTACTACCTGAATATCTCTTCTTCAACCTTGAGGCCTCACTAGAAGGCACTCACTTACACAAACCTTCCCTGACCCTCCAATTATTTTGGTACACCTGTTATACACTGCCATTGCAACTTACACACCTCTATAATATCTCTTTGAATAATTATAATTATTTAATTAGTCATCACTTATTTGTCAATCTTCCTTTGCTTCCCCTCCAAACTGAAAGCTTATTCAGGAAACTTGTTTGTTTCATTCACCATGACCCTTAGCCCAGTGCTTTGCATTATGAAAGAGTATACTCAGTAAATATTTACTCACTGAGGTTGTGTGAAAAGGAATCTCAATACCTGCTTACTCACTTGACTTCAAAAGAAACTCTATATTTTTTCTATTTTTTTTGAAGATCCTAGAAAAATCCTCTATCTTTCATGACACTGGGAAACTTTTGCCATGCACAAGGAAATTGATGAATCTGATACTACTTGTTTCATCAGACCTTTGACTCCAACGAGGAAGCAGTAACAATACAAGTCTGGGGCAGAAGCAGTTTAAGGAAATCTAACTGTGGTCCAGGCTACTGCTAGGAAGTAAGAGAATCAGACTTTGTGTTTTTATTGTATGTCCTTTTTGTTCTTGTCCACATAAACTTAGACTTTGATATGAGTTTATGAAGGAACCTAACTGGTGTCTTTGAACCTACTGGGAAGCTCTGTTCCCACAGATGTGTAACAGGCTCATTCTGTACCTCTACTGTGTTGCATCTCAAAGGGAGGCCAGATTTTTTCTTTCCCATAATTGTCTACCTCGTTCTGCTACTACCAGTTTTTCTTTTGTCTTTTTACACAGTACCATACTCGAAGGGTTTCTTATTTTATTACACAAATTTTATTCTCTGTCCATGATAAATATGTGTGCTTTTGCTATAGTTGCCAAAGGCAAGAATGTGTTAGTATCATATCTCTCTTTCTAGTAGATAGTTCTTTAAATGTAGGAAACTATTCATTTTCAGCTTCTCAGGGACTCTAACAAGGGTCTATTCTGCTTTCTGAACCTTGCTGGGTTGTAACAATGTATGCCATATGGCCTCAACAAACACTTCTTTGCAATGCCTAATTTTTTTGCAGCCAGCTTTCCCTCCTGAATGTATGTACTCGATGTGATTTTGCATATGCTTCTTTTATATAATGATCCAGATTCTTTGCTCTTCTGTTATATTCTTTCACCATTGCTTCAAGGTCTTTAGCTTAAGCAAAAGATGACAGTGTCATCTACATATTTGAGGTGTCTCTGGTCCTTGAGTCCTTTTCTTTATCTGTAGAAACCTTGAAAGTTTTCTCAAGGCAGGAGGTGAAGAGCCTTAGTGAGACACCATCTATTAATTCTACGCTACAAGCTGACCTTTACCACCCAATCTTCGAGTTAAATGTGACTCTATCGTTTGTGAAGATCTGTTTGGGGCACTTACCATGTGGGTCTTCCATCGCTTCCCTTGCAGGGCTCCCAACAAAGCATCAGTTTCCATTAAGTCAAAATTCTTTTCAAGTCCCACAAAAGCCATACAAAATGACTTGTTTATTGCCTATTGTTCAGCCTGCTCTGCAGCTTGAAAGCAAATAAAAAATAATGCCCACTTTAACTACCCATACATGCTGGATTACATCAGTTGTTACACGTTGTTTATTGTCTCTAAAAAAGGTGTATCTCTAATTGAACTTCTGGGTCACAGAAAATATTAATCAAATGATTAATTAAGAAGCAGCAGTCTTGAATGAATAAATGTCGGGTTAGGAAATGAATACATTTTTAAATTAATTCAGTGAACACTGTCACCCCATTCAAAGTGACAGAAACAGAAAATAATAAATAGAAACTATGGAATTATCAGAAACACTGTACAAACCTACAGCCCATAGATACAGCTCACATCCAGGTGGTTCTGCATATACAGCCTCATCCATTTCTCTCTGAGAGAGAGGATATGCTCACTGATGCCTTTGCCATAACTTTGGTTCCCTCTCTCCCTCCGTCCCTGCTTACCCATCTCTCTCTTTTCCTTCATCTCTTCTTAGTGCCTTCCAGAAATCTTAAGGGTCACTTATGAAACAGAATTCTATGATGAAAATTTGTGTGTGAGTACTGCAAAGTGGAAAATTGCAGAGAGAGGCTCACGTTCTATAGAAAGATGCTTTAATTGTTATTTATGGCTGAGTGACAAATTAAAATAGCGGCTTCCAATATTCAGTACCTCACAGTTTCTGTGGGTTAATAATCTGGGTGCAGATTAGCTGGGAGCTTTTGATTGAATTCTCTCATGAAGTTGTACTTAAACTGTCACCTGGATCTGGGGTCTTTTCTGAGAGTCAGCTGGCCAAGGGCAGTGTGGAGGAGGCGTCCGGATCCACGTTCAGCTGAATCTGCGACTCAGCCGGTTATTGGAAGGTCTCAGTTCTTCACCACATGGGCCTCTCCTCAAGGCTGTGTCCTGATGGGGCAGCTGGTTCCCCTCCGCCCCCCCGTAAGTGCCACAGGACAGAGTGAGAGACAACACAAAATGGAAGTCACAGTCTTTTTAGAACCTAATATCAGAAAGGACCCCCTTTCAATTCTGCTATATTTTATCCACTTAAAGTGAATCGCTCAGGGGCACCTAGGTGGCTCAGTTGGTTGAGTGTCTGCTTCAGCTCAGGTTATGATCTCACAGTTCATGGGTTCGAGCCCCGCGTCAGGCTCTGTGCTGACAGCTAGCTCAGAGCCTCGAGTCTGTCTTCAGATCCTGTGTCTCCCTCTCTCTCTGACCCTCCCCTGCTCGCACACACACACTCTCTCTCTCTCAAAAATAAATAAAACATTAAAAAAAATAAAGTGAGTTGCTTAGTACTGATGAGATGCTAGTTTTAAAAATTGTTTAATGTTTATTTCATTTTTGAGAGAGAGAGAGAGAGAGAGAGAGAGAGAGAGAGAGAGAGAGAGAGAGAGGAGGAGGGGTGGAGAAAGAGGGAGACACAGTATCTGAAGCACACTCCAGGCTCTGTGCTGGCAGCTCCACCCATGAACTGTGAGATCATGACCAGGGCTGAAGTTGGATGCTTAACCAACTGAGCCACTCAGGCGCCCCAGGCCTGATTACTTTTAAGGACAAGGCTACACCAGGACGTGAATATCAGCAACTGGGGTTATTTGGGGCCATTTTAGAGGCAAACCAGCACGAGGTCCAAAGATTTCTTCACCCTCCTCCTTTCCCTTAAAATGGAATCTAAAAATAATGAATAAATGAAAAGTAGAATTAGACTCATGAATACAGAGAACAAACTGATGGTTGGCAGAGGAGAAGGAGAGGGTGAGGTGCAAAACAGGCAAAAGGGAGAGGGAGATACAGGCTTCTGGTTCTGGAATGACTAAGTCATGGTAATAAAAGACACAGAGTAAGGTGTACAGTCAGTGGTATCATAATAGCAGCATATCAGGACAGATGGAAGCTGCATTTGTAAGCACAGCATAATGTATAGATGTGTTGAACCACTGTGTTGTACGCCTGAAACTAATGTAATATTGTGTCAACTATACTCAAAAAATAAATAAAATGGAATTTAAATATAGTTAATAGATTTATGCAGTTAATTGCAGAAGCAATCACTTATTCCCATGTTGATGCCTTTGCAAATATAGTAATTTTGACAGGGGAATGACTTTTTATTCCTAATCTCTACCCTGCTTCATCTCTTTTTATTTAAATCCTACCTGCCCATCAAGTCAGTCTATCTGATATGTTTCTGTTGTTTATTTTCCTGTGTATCCCTGGTGTCTAGCAGAGGGCTTTGTGCCCAACTGATACTAGGCAAATATGTGCTCAGAACATGAAATATGCCACCTCTATCAATAGCCCTCAGCAGTGACCTCTCCCAGTCATGAGCTCTCCTTCTCATCAATGTCATTGCATTTTGAGGAGGACTGTGGTTAAACACAATCTCTGGAGTTAGAATTCCTACATTCACATCCTAATTCTGTCCCTTACTGTCCTTAGAGAGGCTATTGAAACTCTCTGCACCTCAGTTTCTTTACCTGTGAATGGTGGTATGGTTGCTGTCAGAGTTCACTTGGGCTAACCCTTGTAAAGCTTAGAAGAGTATTTTTACATAGCTGATACATTGATGATTTACTTGGTTATTTTCATTACTTGATTATTCTCAGTATACTTCTCATAAGAAGTCTTGCATATGACTGTTTACATACTTTTTAAAAAAATCTTAACAAGTATAGTATGTCAGAACAACTATAATGGTATCACTCATCTATCTTCTTCTACACTGTGATTTCCTTAAAACTGAGAGTGTGTATGATTGTCTTGGTGTCCCTGGGGTAGGACTGACATACAATTACTTTTTAACATGTATTTCTTAGACTTCAGGCTAAGTAGGAGCAATAATAGTCATTTATCTTTTGATATGATTGTGTGCGTGTATGTGTGTGTGTGTGTGTGTGTGTGTGAGAGAGAGAGAGAGAGAGAAGATAGGAGAGAGAGAGAAATTAAGACCCCACTTGTATGATATCTTTTATAAAACTGATAAAAATTTTTTTTATTTGCTTTGAATTATGGGCACCTTGTCTCTAACCTTATCTTTTCTCCCTATAGTCATAGTTTTTTAAGATAGTGAATCCAGACCTTTTGCTGTATAATACTTTTATAGACCAAGGTGGGACATGCTTAAGTAAATGAAACTGACTCATCATGTATATTTTTTTGATTCCTTATTTGTCTTGGGACATTATCTCAGAGACACATCATTGATGATTATGATTTATCTGTTAAACACAAATCCATAATTTCCTTTTTAGGATAGTTGATAGTGTTTGAATATTAGTGAAGGTGGTAGTAAACTATGGAGATTCTGCTCCAAAAGATACAAACAAGGGGAAGAATGTACAGTATATCAATATTTTCCAAAACAGTTTTCTCTAAATCCATTCTTCCATGCAAAAATTCTGCCAAACTTACACTTGGAGAATGAGAGTCTCAAATCTAGTACATGATGTTGAGCTTGATTATGCATATAATATGATAAAAATTTAGAGAATTCAAAGATATAATCAGGAGAAGAGAAAAAAGTATCCAAGCATTTATTTTCGGGGTTTTAAAGTAAAAAAAAGGCAGCTAAATAAAACTAAGCTATTCATTCTATTGTAAGTATACAAGCTTAAGAAAGAGGTTAGATGCTATATTTAGAAATTATTAAAAGGTTAATGGGCACCTGGGTGGCTCAGTAGATTAAGCAACTAACTTTGGCTCAGGTCATGATCTCGCAGGTCAAATGAGATAAGCCCGGCATTGGGCTCTGTGCTGACAGCTCAGAGCCCAGAGCTTGCTTCAAATTTGGTGTCTCCCTCTCTCTCTGCCCCTCCACCACTCACACCCTGTCTCTGTCTCTCTTTCAAAAATAAATAAACATTAAAAAAAGAAATTGTTAGAAGATATTGCATAGTTAGGTTAGTATTGTGTCAGAAGGAAGTTCTAATAAAAAATTCAAACAAGAGATGTGCCTAGGTGTTCAAGAAAACATGGGATCAAGTTTTAAAATAACTTATTTTACTAAAATGTAAAGTATAAATTTCTCATTTGGAGTCGGTTTGTACCAGCTGTCTTTTAAGTATTTGTGATTATAGCATAAAGAAATCTAAAAATGAATAAAGTAGCATGATTCATTTTCTATAAGTTATTTCAAAGATTATAGACTTTATTTGAGGTTTGTGTTAGGAACACATTTTATCATTGTGAACAAGTGAAGAATTACAATTAAAAATTTGAAAAATGCTGGTGATGAGTGAAGATAATGAAAATAATGGTACAATGATCCCTAACTTTTTAGCAATAGGAAAACCATGTTCTTATCTGTTCTAATTTGTACAAACAGCACACTAAAGTTCTCCCATTAGTGTCATTCCAAGGCTATTTCAAATCAGTGTCCACAGGAACATTTGAGAGTGTTTGGATACCTTTGAATAAATTGATATGATTTTGATTTCCAAAGAAGCTGAAGAAAGAAGGATGTTTAAAGCTTTACAAAAAATATGGACATAAAAGGTTAATGCTAAACAAAACTTAAAGTAAAACATAGTAAAACAAAGTAATAGAGAAAGAAAAGAAAAAAATAAATAAAACACTTGCAGTCCAGTCCTAAGCTATCATGTCAAATGAGGAAAATGCACTTAACAATCCTTACACATTGATTGGGGAAAAAGAAACAACCCAGCTGCCCCTTCACTCTGCATCTCTCAGGGTCTCGTTGGGGTACCATAGTGTGCATTTCCTATCAGAATGTACTCATGTCCTGATCCCCCAGGGACCACTACAGTGTTAGATGACAATGATGGAAATGGATCAATTTATTCTACAATATGAGCACTTCAGAGAAATTACAATATTCGGCCTTTAGAGATGTTTTAGAAATGATGTTTATACTGGAGATTTCTGGTCCTGTGACAGGATTGAGGACGGCCTCTCTTTAGCTTTTTGGAAACTAACCCATAGCCCTTTTGAGAAATAATAATGTATTGTGTTTCAGAATAATGAAATATTTTGTTTTTTAAATGTTTATTTATTTTGAGAGAGCAGGTGAACAAGCAGGGGAGGGGCAGAGAGAGAGGGAGAGAGTGAATCCCAAGCAGGCTCCGCACTGTCAGTGCAGAGCCCAACGCAGGGCTCGATCTCACAAACCGTGAGATCATGACCTGAGTGGATATCAACTCAGACCCCTAACGGACTGAGTCACCCAGGTACACCTGTTTTGCATTCTTAAAAGATCATTCTAAGGAGGTTTCTGTTGCTGTTTTAGTGAACTAGAATGTTAGATGCATGAATAAAACACTTCCTTTTTTATCAGTAGTCATTGATTTTAAATAATTTAAATGAATCACTGTGGATATACTCTAGTGTTATTTATTGGACCATTGTAAGTGGAATGATACATTAAATACAATAAATATTGTGTTTAAAAATATAATATGGACTCTTCTTTCACATGTATCATTTTTAGCTTGAGTTTGATTTTTGAATATAATAAACCAACATTTAGATTGTGCTAAGTATGCACAATCAGAAAGGATCATAGGTTTGAAGAGAAATTGTTTTTATTCAAGTTCCCAGGCTACTGGAAATGTCACGTGTTGAAAATTGACAGTCTAATTAATAGTATCTTTCCTACTGGCTGATGTTAAATTTTAAGCACTAATGTTTTTCTTTGCTTATATTTGCCTTTTGGTTAAAATCTGGAACCAAGATGGTGTAGAAACATCTGTTTTTATTTATTTATTTTTTTCTGAGCCCTCATTTCAGCTTAACATTGTAGAGATGACAAATTTGCCTTGAATGGTCTTTGGGTTTATAAAATTTCATGTATCAGATATTTTAAATATCAGATCTAGATCAAATGATTTGAGAAAGAGTGATTTACACTAAGACTTAGTTTCAATCAGCCCAGAGGGGCTGATGATGTGTTGTTGTGCCCACAGGGAGGCTCGGAGGCTCAGAAGGTGAGCCCCTGAAGCTGCTCCTTGGGAAGACTGTGGCTGCAAGGTCTTTACTAGGTCCCAGATGCCATCACAAGAAAGTGTTCTGATGATGTTTTGATCTGAATCTCCATTTGGCCCCCAAGAGAGGGGAATTTCCAAGTTTTTGATTGAAGTTGGGCATCACAGGGTCTTCTACTGCTAGGGAAAAAATAGTGAACTATTGGTAAACAGCATGGATTTTGAAACTGTAGGTTTGGATCATTAGCTATAAATTGGTTAACTGCTCTGGGCCTCAGTGCTTTCACCTGTAAAATGGGAAATTGGGAAAGTGTGTAAGTTCTAGGGCTGCAGAGGGGAGTAAATTAAGGGATGGATGAAAAATGGGGGTTAGTTTATTGTCAACACTCAATATACTTTATTTTCCTTTTCCTCTATTGTGACCTGAGAGCATGTTTAACTTACTGTGGACCATTCATTGTTCTCGTAAGCCTTTATGCTTTTCTCCCCAGGAAGCAATATTGATAGCATTCTAAATACTTAGTAAATTGGGGTAAATTAACACTAATCCTAAGGCAAAATCTAGGAGCTACCCATAGTGTTGATTTCAGTCAGTCTGAAGGCTTGAGAATCAGGAACTCCATGAGCTGGAAAAGATTGATGTTTTAGTTCAACAGTCAAGCACAATGATAGAGAAAGACAGACAGAGAGACACAGAGAGAAGGTTAGTGGAAATTTCCTGTGTTTTTTTGTTCTATTCTGGACCTCACTGGAAATGGATGAAGTCTACTCAGATTGGGGAGGCTCATCTGCTTTAGTCAGTTCACCAATTCAAATGTTTTTCTCTTCTGGAAACACCCTCACAGACACATACCCACAATTAATATTTAATCACCTATCTGGGCATCACATGTCCCATTTAAGTTGAATAAAATTAACAATCATGGCCTCCAAGGGGCAAATGTTGCATCAACTTAACATTCTCATCAGCAAAGTATGAGAGTGTCCTGTTTCCTAAAATTCTCATTGACGCAGGATATTCTAAATTTAAAAAAATGTGGCAAAGGTACAATTTTATTAGGCAAAAAAATGGCACATGTTACTATTGCTATATACATATATATAATAAGATATTGGTTTCTGTTTTGTGAATTCATTAGTTTGGAACAGATGTTTAATTTTGTTATTATATTTGATATTTTGTGTTCTATTATAGACCTTGATTTCTAGGGGAAAGTAGATATTGAGTTTTTCTAAATATTTGTTTATCTTCTTGTTCTCTCCCTTGACTTTCCTTGCTAAAAGCAAGTGTTAATGTGTTCTCGTGATTAGTTTATGTCTATTTAAACCTAAGTGCCTAGCCATAATCTAGTTCCTCAGGGGTCCTGTACAGTTCGGTTCTTATGAAATGAAGTTTTTACTTTTCAAATTTCAGCTTCATTCTCTGAATATTCAAATACATTTGTCAACTGCTTTCAGAGAAGAGACTGGGAAAGGGTGATGATAAATCTGGAAATTTAATTCTGATTTTGTGAACTATAAAAGTGCGACACAAAGAGCAGTGGTCCAGTGGTTCTAAATCTGGACCATGTTAGAATCACCAAGGAGATGGAAAAAAAAACACTGAAGCCTCGGGCCTACCCCAGATCAGCAGTGAATGTAGAGTGGGCCTGAGGCGTTATTGCTGCCAAACTTCCCAGGTGGTCTAGTGGGCAACCAGATTGAAGGTCACGCACATGGGGTCAGAGCTCATCGCTACCCTGCTCAGCTGTGGCTTCTTAGTCAAATCACCTAAAACGCCAGTGCCGTCAGAGGAACAGTATGAGGGCACTGAGCTCCCGAAATGTAAGCTCTGCTTGCGCTGTTATAAGCCCAGTCTCCCACGGCGCACGACTGTCCACCGCCCAAGGGGATCGGCAAGAAATGTTAACCTCGCAGGTACATGTCAATGTATCACATAGAGCATATTTGTGTGGTTTATATACAGAGTATATCATTTGAAATTAAAATAGAGGAAGTTTTAAGTGATTTCACTTCAGGGTCCTTGCTAAAGGCCGGGTAACGCTGCCAGTTCTTCTGTGAGAATTACAGATTAGCAAAGTGAGAATTGTAGCAGTTTGGCTGTAAAGATATTAAAAAGTCTAGTAAGTTTAAGTTATTTTCACTCCAGGAAAACTATAATCATTTGAAAGATCGAAGAACAAGAGTGAAATTTAAAATAAGATTACATATTCACAAATCACTGTGTTGTCGGTAACGAAGGCATTGATGATTGTGTACCTGCCTTGCATTGTTCGAACAGGCTAATTTTTTCATATATAAAATAATGCAGTATCTACTGAGAATTCTTCAAACCTGCAAGATTTTACAAATTTTGCTTGACGGTTTTGGGGGTGGTGGTGGTGTTGTAAGGAAATCATCTCGTTTCACACCGAGAATAATTTTCTTTATTGAAATGTCAACGTAGTGACATACGTGTTAAAATGTCACTGAGCATCTTCTCTGTCTAGTTCTCAAGATGTGAACTAATACACTAGTCTTGATGAATTCTTTGCATAAAAATTCTAGAATTGAGTTTGCTGACCAAACAACTCAAAAGGAAGGACGTTATAACATTTCAAAGTGGAGCTTAGAAAGGAAAAAACTAGTGGTTAATGTGTCCATGTGTCTGAATTTGTAACTGTTGATGTGAGTTGAAGTAAGTTTCTGTGGCCTTATTATTTAATCTTATAGATGAATGTCATTATTAACTTTTTATGCAACAACTGTTCCTGTATTGAGTGCAAACAACCCAAGAGGTAGAGGTTCCATAAGTGGCAGGCACATATTTCTTGGTCCAACTCTTAAAAGGACACTGGTGAGGAAAGTGGCATAAAAGATGGAGGAACCCAGGTTTCTCATGAAAATTAAATTGTATAAATTCATAAACTAAAATTACTGCTTTTCGCTCTTCTGTTTTACCGGTATATTTCCTAAACTAGGGCAAGTAAGCTAAAATTCATAATTTATAAACAATCTGTGGAAAAATTAGTGAATTATTTACAACACTTTTGAAAAATGTGTTTGTCTCTCATACAAAAACTAGCTACTCTGTTAATCACAGTGGTGCCACAAATATGCTGGAAATTAGGACTTGCAAAAGTGAGTTTGGAAAAAAATAATCCTGTAACTCAATCTGAAATTGGAAAACCAAACTGATCCTGAATGGTCTATTTAAACAAGTGCCAATTATTGAATAATTCTCAGACCTAAACAGAAAGTTATTGCATATGGAAAGATTTTTTTTCCCTTGGAGTGTTTTATTCCAGATGCCCTTTTAAATTGTTTTTAATTCTCTGTGGGCAGTAGATAACTAAACCTACAAAATGTAGTAATGGCAAGGAGGAAGCAATCACGTTGGCCACTTCTAGTTAAGAGTCATGGAAAAGGCATCTGTTATATATGAATTGCAGACTATAAGGACTTTGACAGTCCATAGACCAGACCTAATTTATTAAACTAAGTTTCTAATATAAACAGTAATTTGTTTCAGGCACTGACACTGCAGGTCTGGATTATGTGAACCAAATATAAAGAACTGTATTTCTCTTTTGGAAAGTGTGTGCCTTTCAAGCACTGAAAGAAAATAATCTAATATGTCATAATAGTAAATATGATGAACATGGCCCACCTTCCTGAGCATGGGCTGATTCACACTTTCTCCTTTTTACATTTTCCAGAAGTTACTTTAAAAGTACTGAGGCATGGTTTATAAACTTCAAAGCACACCTGTGACTTCTATTCCAAATAGATGAGAAAATGCTGAGACTACTTAAAAAGATTTAATCTTTTGTGCATTTTAAACCTGAGATCTAGTTTAAATTGGTGAACACATTTCTTACTACAAAAATCAATGATTAGAAAAATAAGATTCCCCTCACCCTGTTATTTTGCAGACAATGTTTGATAGAAACATTGTATGAGACTTAGGAAATTTACATATTTACATAGGAAACACATAATAAATAGCCTGGATATTTGAAAAAGACTATGGAGTAAATCTTTATTTCCAGACTTCTGAAAGTATGCTTCAATTAGGTCAAACAAGATGTGGCTAGATTCTTAAATGGCTATATTCTTTTTGTTTGTAAAAGTATTGACGTATATTCTCACATAGACTCAGTGCCTCTTATTAAATTATTTATATGCTCTTAATTCCTACCTAAGACATGTAAGAATCCACAACTGCTTTTTTTTTCTCTTGTTCTAAAGGGCAGCATATTAGTTACAATGGTTTTGATTGCAAGTAACAAACTCATCTTAAAATGTGGCTAAAACATAATGGGCATTTTATTGTCTCACAAAGCTAGAAGTAAAGTGGATAGCACTGCCATGACTGGTTAATTCAATGATTTCCCTCTTTTTGTCTCAATGTTGCCCAAACACTGTCATGTGTCTCTATGGAAGGGAGGAAAAAACTTTGCTTAGAATCTTAAATCAGATTGGTCAGTGGTTGGGTCATGTAGCCATGCCTATGTTGGCCATAGTCAGGAGAATGGAATTACCCTGATGAGCTTAAGTTAATCAGCATTCCATCTCTTCACCCCCCCCCCCACCACCATGAAGGATGAGGCTGTCTGATACCTTGAGAAAATTGGGGTATATTTAACAAGGAAGAAGAAAAAAAATTTTCCATTAGGTAGGCAACCTACCTAGAGCAGTGTCTGCCAATGGTAGGAATGAGAAATATAATTGATTGGTAACACCTGAACAATAAATGGTAAGCATTAAAGGAAAAGCTAACAATATCATTTCATTACCTGCATGCTCCTGGGAAGGAAAATTTTAGTATTTTTCCATGACAAATTTTACATAATGTAAACAAAAATCTTCACAGCACAACACACTTAGATTAAAGTAAAATCCCAGGAGAGACAATGTGAATACTTAGGTTGAGACATTTAGATCATTCTGATTGAATTCACTATGCTAACTAGTCACAACTAGGGTTAGTTTTCTCAAGCCATTTTGGTTTATTTATCCCTGCATTGACAGATTATTGACTGAATAAAACCAGCCAATAGGTTGTTTTCATGTTTCAGAGAAACAATCCGAGTTTTTCTTCTACCAAATCACTCACTTGTCAGAGGTAACATTTAGCTTGGTATGGGGGAAAATGAAGGAAATATGAGAACCAGGGAGGAGAGGAAAGAGAGTTCAAACATGACACAGAACCAATTGTTGGGCACCATGAGTACTTAAGAGTTCCTTTATTTTACCACACTGAGTGGCAGATATTTTTGTTCTTGTTTGTAACAAATTGATTTAAATAATTCTTACATATTTAAAAAGTTAGGCTCCTTAAGAGAAAGCTTGAACGTCATATAATGTATCCAATAGCTTTAATCATATTTTCTTCTTAGTACATGAGTTCTCTTACTGATAAAGGCTGCGATCTATTGAAAGGGATTATTTGCTGTCATACCTTTGGGTTTTAAAATAATAGTCTTTTCTGAGGTGTTCCTGTCTGTAACAGACATTATGTGCTCCAAATTGTTAAAAATATTTGAAAAAAGAGTGATCCAAAAAAAAAAAAAAAAGAAAAACACTGCTTTAATCCAAAACATACTAATTCAGGGCATATCTTCAAAGAGAGAGATGATATTTGGAGAATAACTGCAACTGGTTTTTTTCCCCCAATTATATCTCAAATATCATGTGGTCCTTCTGTCTCACCTGGCTGTTGATTTGATGCTGCCTACAGGTGTGTTGTGTCCATGGGGTATGGTGTACAAAGCACAGAGATGGAAAAACATGCAAACATGCAACAATAAGTACAAAACTAGTCTTATTTTGTAGCTGAATAGGGTTTTGAATTCAGATGTGCATGTTTACATATGCAGGGAATGACCTGGGGGAAGCATATCAGTTCTATATAGCTTTATTCTTAAGAGTAAAATTTGCTTGTTGGGGTTCTTACTGTGTTACTTATTAATAACTTGCTCTTTTTAGAGCATAATTTTTTAATATTGTCTTTGAATTGAAAAACTTTGACTTTCTTGTGTATTGATGCTATTGTGCCAATCTGGGATTTAAATCGGCAGGAGCTCATATTAAAATAAGGTCGTGTGAAATACCACTTTTCTTAGTTGCCTCTCTCTCTGTCCATTGTTCTGCTTCCATATTCTTCACTTGTAAAAAAATCAGAAGAGAACATTGTTTAGAAAAACTCCTTAATTGGAGTGAAGATACTTGAATTCTTGTTCTGCCATATCCCTAACTTCTACTTCCATCCATGCTTTGGTTGGGATAATAGAATTCCTGTTTCTGATTAATTCACATTGACCGCCATTTTGGACAAGATAGTGTGCTTCCATTTCCTCATTGGTAGCAGTGAAACTCCATGATTCTTAGAGGTTTAGATTCCTGTTTATGGACTAAACGATCTTTGTTTAGCATGTTATGCCTGGAATCACTCAGGAGGATTTCTAACACTTCAGTGGAAGGATTTAAATTACAGACTGGTTCTTGCTGCTAAGTAGTTACATAGCTGTTCAATCCATGGAATGAGGTACACCTGTCATGAGTATAATTTGCTAATTAGAAGAATAGCTCATTTCAAACAGATTTTTGTAACCAAGAAATTTCAGACATACAATCACACCTGCAAAAAGATTTGAATTTAAAAATTTTCTGTGCATGTGTTTAGCAGTAAATTTGGTTAAAAATAAATTCTATAAATTCACTATGGCTTTCTTATATTAGAATGCTTTTGAGTTTTTCTTTGCGTCAGTGTTATTTCTGGTTTTAGTGTAAAACTTTAAAAGGAATTTTCAAAGTTTGGAGCCTGCATTGTTTGCTTTCTTTGAGAGAAAAGCAAAATGAGCTGATTTTTTAGGGTTATACAAACTGTCTTTTTAAACTTAAATAAGCTTTTAACATGTACAAACCTCTAAACATATCTATTTAAATTTGGTATTTAAAAGAATTTCCATTGCTTAATTCGAAGACCTTTTTTCTTTTAAGTAAGGTAATAAAAAGAGTATGGGTGTATTTTTAAGCCTATATGATTCTTTTATTTTTTTCACTAAATCTCATATAAAAGAAATTATTGCCATTGGTTGCTGCTTTAGAACATAGAATCCAGCAGAACACAATAATTTTTATTTGTGATTGTTTTTAAATTTTAATTGATTATCAACTTTTTGATAGGCACGGGAAGCAAGTATAAATCATAAATCATAGTAAGGCAGATTATTGATCAGTTACATTTAAAAACTTTGGGATCAGTCACATCAAAGAAGAAACTCAATTCACATACTCTACCCTAGAACAAAGTATTATTCCAAATGGTCTCTTTATCTAGTATTTAGAGGATTAAATCTGATGGACTGAATTTCTAAAACAACTTTGCAATATTTGTCTTCAATAAAATCTGGACACTTTCCCCTTGATTTTTACTTCCATTCATGCTTTAGTTGAGATAATATAATTAAATTTCTGATTCATTTGAACAGTAAATTATGTATTTTTCCTTAAATCTATTGTTCATCTTACAAAAATTACCTTAATAGCTACATTTTTCTTATCAATGGCTATATTTTATCAATTAGGAAAGCACCTAAATTTCAAAATGTGGAAGTTAGCGTGATACCCAAAGTGTGGCAGAATTACTATCAAGCAGATAGTCACACTAGAATCTAAGGGAAAAGAAAATGGTATTATTAGCTTGATCCTGATGGTTCTGCTCTTCGGCCTTGTTGATGGACCACCAGGTTCAGTTGTAGATTTCAGTACCTATGTATGTTTACTCCTCACTTGATCTTAGGATCAGTAGCCAGGGATGCTAACTAGTTAGTTTGGGTCCTAGGGAGAGGATCTGGTAAAAGCAGGCCATTGTTTCTTACTACATTCTCTGACCAACTCTTAAACTATCTGTGCTTGCCCATCCTGGGCACTTAGGATCCTAAGGAATAATTTCTGACTCATGATCACAGTGAATCACTCCCTGTTCCTAAGGTTTATGTTTCCTGAACTCTGAAGATGCTACACCAAGGGGGGGGGGGTGCTGGGTAAATGGTGGTTATGAGGGTGAGAATCAGGTAGGTTACTGGCAAGATTTCCTTCTTTGCATCAGATCAAATGTAGGAAGCTGATTATATTTTTGGTTTTTAATACTATTTCCAAGAGTTATGGCTTATAAACTGACATTAAGTTGATGAGAGAGACAGGGATAGTAAGAATGAAGGAAATATGGGGCTATGGTTTGAAAATGTGCTTCCCAAATTCATATATTGACATCCTAATGCCAAAGGTAATCGTATTAAGTGGTGGGGTTCACGGGATGTGATTAGTTGATAAGGCCACAGCCCTCATAATTGGGATTAGTGCCCTAATAAATGAGACCCCAGAAAGCTAGTTTGTCTCTTCCACAACATGAGGACTCAGCAAAAAGGTAAGGTCCATGATCCAGGAAGTGGGCCTTCACTGGACACTTGCCTATGCTATGATCTCTAGAACTATGAGAAATAAATGTTTGTTGCTTATAAGACACCCAGTTGATATTTTTGTTAGAGCATCTTGAATGGACTAAGACCTATGGTCATTTATATGGTAAACTTCTTTGGCTCTAATTCTTATTTTGCAAATAGTGCTGTCTTTGAAACCTTTGAGGGCAACATATGTGAAAACTATTTTTTAGAAGAGTGGAATAGGAATATGACGTAAAGTTATGATAATAAGCAAAATTCTTTCCTTAGAATGACAGGTTGGCTGCTAGATGCTTGTTGCTGTTACTGTTGTTGCAAAGCAAGGAAGAGAGCTTAATTTTCTCCATTGCAGTAAAGACCAGGAAGAATCAAGGGGTAGAAAATGATAAGGCTATAATGTAGACACATCCTAACACCTTCTCTTCAACATTGAATATTTTGGATCTGTGCCCAGTATTCTTGGACATAGGGCTACTCAGGTTAATAATGATTTAATAGTCTCCACACATTTAGACTCCAGCATCCCTTATGATCCCAGTATTGATGCATCCAATATACTTCTAGTTTAGGATTTGCAAATTGTAATGCCCCCACAGACACAGGTAGTTAATATAAACAAGTCTATGTTGGATGCAAGCTGTGGTCACTAAGGGAACACAAGCTCTTGCTCAATGGGGTTTTGGTGACAGCTTTTTGTTGCCAAGTAGGAATGGAATTTTTAAGAAAAACTAGATGCTGAGATTTTTCATGGAAAAGATGGACTTTTTAATGTGAAATCTAACAATTTTTAAATGTTGGCAACTGAATAAAACTTAGGAAAAAGAAAAAATAACCCATCTACCAGTCAGATTGCAGCAATGAATTTGATACCTCAGCTCTAGGTATGGCTTGGTTGCTTATAATGCCAACAATGATAGTAACCAGTATTATCTTCCCAACAAGCTTTTTCTGCCTGGCCTAGAGGGACAAGTGTAATCACACATAGACATACTAATGCAAACTTTGTGTTTAGGGACACACATGGGGATGGTTTTTGTTGATGTCCATACAAGGAGAGAATTGGATCAAATAGATTTTTTTAATACTCAGAGTTTTTGATATTTCAGTATATATTCTTATGCATTGAAATACCAATGTTTTTGTTATTTGGCATTAGAAATAAGGCATTAGAAATCTGAAACTTGAAATATGTACATATCAAGACATGCTTAGAATGAATATTTCTAATCAAGTAAGATTTAGAAAGTGTTTGTTCTGTACTTCCATACCCTTTGTAAAGAAGAAGAAATATAATGCAAAAATTTGTTTTGCAACAAGAGTGTATACAATCATATTCTACTCCAAAGACTTCCTAAACAAGTGGAATATGTGACCAAATTAAAATTTGCAAGTAACTGTGCATCAGAATCTCTGCCTACTGGATAAAAATCAATAATGATAAAGTGAAACTGGAAATGCTTTTTCTTGAAACTAGATTATGTTATCAACAAAATGTCTATCAAGTAGTACAGGTATGTTGATATTAAATAATTAAGGTATTACCATTTGCTCTATTATAACCAATAAATGTACTGACAAGTTATGGCTAGTTTATAAATGGGTATAAGTAAGGTTTCCTTATTTTTTTCTGATGATGATTTTACATATACTTTCCAGTTATTCACCTCTTAAATGATCTCACATACTTTGACCTAAATGACCAATAATTCAAGATCAATATTCTAGTTAGATTTCCTGAGCCTTGTGTGATATTCCTACAGATTCTATTTCCCTTGGCACATGTTCTCATGATCTACCTGAGAAATTGAAATACATCTAATGTGTATTTTTATCTGAACTTTCAATCTGCAGTCATCCATTTTCTTTCTGTAATTCACACCAAATTAATTGTGCCATTTTTTTCAACACTATTCCTACATATTTCAGGTTAGGAGAACAATACATGATACCAAGCAGTTCTAATTCTCTTTGTAAAAATAAAATGTATATCATGATTATACTACGAAAGAGATAGTAATTACCAGGGAGAGAATGCAACTTCATTTGTGAGAGGGGGAAAAAAAAGGCTAAAGCTTGGAACAGACAGATTCCAGATTTTCTGAGTGCCACTCAGGTGTTCAGCCGAGCTGCTCTGTGCTACAACCTGTGTCTTTGAACTACAGAGCTCACAGCAGCTTTTGCCCAATCCCAGGGATGTGTGTTAACACTTGGTGAAAAAGGACAGAATGTTTGATATTTTGAATGGATTGAATAGAATAGTGGTTATGAATGCTCCATTATACTTTTATAGAGGTTACAAAATTTTGTAATTTATTGTATGCACCTGTCATATATTGTTTTGCTTAAAAAAACATTGTTTACAGCTGAAATAGAAAACAGGTTAAAATAAACAGATTTTGTTAAGTAGAATATATAAACAACTACCACTGTACTGTTTTACTTTTATGTGTGAAAATCTCAAAGGGTTGCCATGAGATTTTCAGAGCAAAAAGTGGTACTGAGTAAAAACTAGCAAACTAAGAAATGTAATCTGTCAGTGCTTGAAAATTACATTAAGTTTTATAGAAGTGTTTTAATAGAGACTACCTAAATAAGTCAGGCTCAGCTACCAATTATCATTAAATATTTTATAGATGCAAATTGAAACACATCTGAGACTAGATTGAAAGCAACATGACCGATACAGAAACTGTCAACAGATGTGTTATTTAACCTTTACAGTGATACTGTAGAGGCAAACTTTTTTCATAAGTTTTTATTAAACTCTCTTCTTTGATCCAAGATCCTCAATGACATTAAGACCCTCATTTATCATTTATCATTAGGCAGTAGGAAAGTACTATATCATGTATAGCTCACAGAGAGGTTATGCCTACTGGGAGTAAATCCATTTTAGTTGTGACATAATGAACATTGGGTCTATGCAACAGATACTGAAACTGCCGCATGTTGGTGGTGGTCTCGGGGGAAAGGTGGGTGCCTGTGCTATAAAATTCAGATGTGAATAGTGGCTGTTTTTATAAATGAAGAAAAATATCTGTGTTTCCTGAAATTATAGTGAAGTGCTCTATACAAAAAGAGACACTTTATGAATATAAACATTACTAGATCTGTGTATGTTGAATCTATTCCTGAGATGCTGTAGGTTGGGGGGAAGAAGTTCTGAGATTTAGAATACAAATTAATATTCTTCCTAATTCTGCCACATTCTCAACATGTGACCTAGGACATGAGGAAAGGCAGTGAGGATCACAAGGAAAACACCCAGAGCACTGCAGTTTATGTTGTTGCTCTTGAAGGTTGTAGGTGGTATTCCCAGGTAAGTCAGGCCGGCAGGCCACAATGCATGTTATTTGTGTACAAGCATAGAGTTGTGGGAAAACCAAACTCCTCTCCCTAGTTGGCTTTAGCGTCTGCTCAGGAAATGTTAACCTGATATACAAAGTGTGGACATTTTATTTTGTCATACTTAAAATAAGGGCTTGAACTTGTAAGTCTCGGAGGTCTCTTTAAGTTCTAAAACTTAAAAGTCTTCTTTTCCATTAAACGAAGCTTCTTTTATTTCTTGGCATTGGGCCTTTCTATCTGGAGCAAACACCAAACACCATATGCAACCTTCCTTCCTTGATCACTCAAGGAGAGGCATCGGTTTCTCTTGAATGTCTGATGTTCTGCACACATGGTGCAGTTTTCTTTTCATTGTTTTGCCTGTGGAATATTCTTATCTCATCGGCATGTGTATGTTTTAATTATTTGACTCTTTGTACATTTATTTAAGATTTGTCTACTTGTATCTTCAGGAGGAAATACTTCCTTTAAAATATATCTGGTTTAAATTATTTTTGTAAAAGCTTGAAATGTGTACTTTTAAAAAGCACAAATAGGGGTGCCTGGGTGGCTCAGTCGGTTAAGCCTCCGACTTCGGCTCAGGTCAGATCTCACGTTCGTGGGTTCGAGCCCCACGTTAGGCTCTGTACAGACCGCTTAGAGCCTGGAGCCTGCTTCTGGTTCTGTGTCTCCTTCTCTCTCTGCCCCTCCCCCTCTCATGCTCTGTCTCTCTCTGTATCAAAAAACTAAATAAAACATTTAAAAAAAATTTTAAAAAGCACAAATATAAAGTGAATATCTTCAATTGTGAAGAAGGGATGCATGGCTGTATGGCAATGTGTTAAGTGAATTAGGATTTTAAAAATTGTAGATGAGGGGATTTTATGAGAGTCTTTGCAAAAGTGAAAAATGTTGTATGTTTTCTTTCATCAAAAGGCTATAGCCTTTTATTTAAGTCTTAAAATTTTTGTAATGTTTGTTTATTTTTGAGAGCAAAAGAGGGAGAGACAGAGTATGAGAGGGTGAGGGGCAGAGAGAGAGGGAGACACAAAACCCAAAGCAGGCTCCAGGGTCCAAGCAGTCAGCCCAGAGCCTGATGCAGGGCTCAAACTCACAAATCATGAAATCATGACCTGAGTAAAGTCGGGCACTTAGCTGTCTGAGCCACCCAGGTGCCCCTTTATTTAAGTCTTAATGCCAATTAATATACATATAGTATATTATAGTATAGTATAGTAGCTTCAGGTGTACAGTATAGTGATTCACCAATTCCATAAAAACACCTGGTACTACTCATGACAAGTGTACTTCTTAATCTGCATTAGCTGTTTAATCCAACTCCCATTCCCCCGCTCTGGAAATCATCAGTTCTCTATAATTAAAAGTCTGTTTCTTGTTTTCTTTTCCCTCTTTGCTTGTTTTGTGTCTTAAATTCCATGTGATTAAAGTCATATGGTATTTGTGTTTTTCTAACTTATTTTACTTAGCATTATACTCTCTAACTCCATCCATGTTGTAGAAAATGGCAAGATTTCATTCTTTTTTTATAGCTGAATAATATTCCATTATGTATGTATATACCATTTCTTTATCCCTTCATCTATTGATGGAGATGAACTGCTTCCGTAACTTGGCTATTGTTGATAATGCTGCTATAAACATAGGGGTGCATGTATCCCTTTGAATTTGTGTTTTTGTATTTTGGGGGTAAATATCCAGTGGTACAACTGCTGAATTGTAGAGTGTTCTATTTTTAACTTTTTGAGAGCTTCCATGCTATTTTCCACCGTAGCTGCACCAGTTTTCATTTCCACCAACAGTGCATGAGCGTTCCCCTTTCTCCACATGCTCATGAACATTTGTTGTTTCTTGTGTTGAGTTTAGCCATTCTGACAGGTGTGAGGTGATGTTTCAACATAGCTTTGATTTCCATTTCCCTGCTGGTAAGTGATGATTATCTTTTCATGTGTCTGCTGGTTATCTTTATGTCTTCTTTTGAGAACTGTCTATTCATATCTTCTGCCTACTTTTTAATTGTCTTATATTTTTATTTTGAGTTGCATAAGTTCTTTATATATTTTGGACACTAACCTTTTATGGAATATATCATTTGCAAATATTTTCTCCCATTCTGTAGGTTGCCTTTTAGTTTAGTTGATTGTTTCCTTCACTGTGCAGAAACTTCTCATTTTGATATAGTCCCGGTAGTTTATTTTTGTTCTTATTTCCCTTGCCTCAGGAGACCTATCTAGAAAGAAGATGCTATGGCTTATGTCAAAGAAGTTACTCCCTATCTTCCAGAATTTTTATGGTTTCATGTCTTTAGTTTTAATTATTTTTTAATTTTAAATTTGTTTTTGTGTATGGTATAAAACAGTAGTCCAGTTTCATTCTTTTGCATGGTGCTGTCTAGTTTGGTAAGCTCTATATGTTGAAGAAACATTCTTATTCCAATTGGATTTTCTTTCCTGCTTTGTTGAAGAGTAGTTGACCATATATATGTGGGTCGACTTCTGAGTTTTCTATTTCATTGATCTATGTGTCTATTTTTGTGCCAGGACAATACTATTTGGATTAATGAGCTTTGTAATATAACCTGGAGTCCAGAATGGTGATGCCTCCGACTTTGCTTTTCTTCTTCAAAATTGCTTTGGCTATTGTGGTTCCATACAAATTTTAAGATTGGTAGTTCTAGTTCTTTGAAAAATGCTGTTGGTATTTTTATAGGGATTGCATTAAATTTGTAGATTGCTTGGGTAATATAGACATGTTAATAACTGTTCTTCCAATCCATGAGCATGGAATGTCTTTCCATTTCTTTCTCTTTAATTCCTTCATCAGTGTTTTAGAGTTTTCAGAGTACAAGTCTTTTACCTCTTTGATTAGGTTTATTCCTGGTCTCTTATTTTTGATGCAATTGTAAATGAGATTGTTTTCTTAACCTTTCTGCTGCTTCATTATTGGTGTGTATAAATGTAATGGATTTCTGTACATTAATTTTTGTATCCTGTGACTACTGAATTCATTTATCGGTTCTGGCAGTTTTTTTGTTGCAGTCTTTGGGTTTATTGTATATAGTATCATGTCATCTACACATAGTGACAGTTTTACCTCTTTCTTACCAGTTTCTATGCTTTTTACTTCTTTGTGTTGTCTGATTGCTGTGGCTAGGACTTCCAGTGCTCTATTGAATAAAAGTGGTGGTAGTGGACATCATTGTCTTATTTCTGGCATTGAGGAAAAACTAAGAGCTTTTCCCCTATTATGAATGATGTTAGCTGTGGGTTTTTCATATATGGCCTTTATTATGTTGGGGCATGTTCTCTGTAGACCTACTTTGTTGAGGGGCTTTATCTTGAATGGATGTTGTACTTGTCAAATGCTTTTTTTTTTTTTTGCACCTGTTAAAGTGACCATATGATTCTTAACTTTTCTCTTATTGATATGATGTATCATGTTGATTGATTTGCAAATATTGAACCACAACCCTTGCAACGCAGGAGTAAATCCCACTTGATTGTGATGAATGGCTTTTTAATGTATTGCTGGATTTGGTTTGTTAGTATTTTGTTGAGGATTTTTGCAGCTATGTTCATCAGGTATATTGGCCTATAGTTCTTTTTTTGTGATGTCTTTATCTGGTTGTGGTATCAGGGTAATGTTGGCTTCATGGAATGAATTTGGCATTTTCTTTCCTTTGGTATTTTCTGGAATATTTGAAAAGAATGAGTATTGGGACACCTGGGTGGCTTAGTCAGTTTAAGCATCTGACTTTTGATCTCTGCTAAGGTCATGATCTTATGGTTTGTGCATTTGAGCCTGGCACTGGGCTCTGTACTGACAGTGTGGAGCCTGCTTGGGATTCTCTCTCTTTCCCTCTCCTTCTACCCCTCCCCTGCTCTTGTGTTCTCCCTCTTTCTCTCAGCATAAGTCAACTTAAATAGGTATTAACTCTTCCTTAAATGTTTGGTAAAATTCCCCTGTGAAGCCATCTATCCCTGGACTTTGCTTTGTTAGGAGGTTTGCTTAAGTAAACTCCTTATGCAGCATGGAGCCTAATGTGCATCTTGAACTCCTGACCCTGACATCAAGACCTGAGCTGAGATCAAGAGTCAGATGTTCAATTGACTAGGCCACCCAGGTGCCCCTATAGGAAGTTTTTTGATTATTGATTCAATTTCATTGCTGGTTATGGGTCTATTTAAATTTTTTATGTCTTCCTATTTTAGTTTTAGTGGGTTACATGTTTCTGGTAATTCACATTTCTTCCAGGTTGTCCATTTTGTTGGCATATAGTTTTTCATAATTTCTTAAAATTGTCTATCTGTGGCATTGGTGGTTATTTTTTCTCTCTCATTTGTGATTTTTGAGTCCTTTTTTGTCTTGAGAGGTTTATCAAGTTTTATTTTTTTTTCTGGATAACCAGCTCCTAGTTTCACTGATCTATTTTTTTTTCTTTTTAGTTTCTAATCATTTATTCCTGCTTTAGTCTTTATTATTTCCTTCCTTCGGCTGGTTTATGTTTTTTTTTTTCCTTTTTCTAGGTCCCTTAGGTATAAGATTAGGTTATTTATTTGACTTTTTTTTCTTGCTTCTTGAGGTAGGCCTCTATTGCTAGAGACTTCCTCCTTAGAACTGTTTTTGCAGCATCCCTAAGGTTTTGGACTGTTGTGTTTTAATTTTCATTTGTTGCCATATACATTGTTATTTCTTCTTTTATATCCATATTGATTCGTTCAGTTTTTACTAGCATGCTATTTAACCTCCAGGTATTTGTGGTCTTTCCAGATTTTTCTTGTAATTGACTTCTAGTTTTAGAGTGTTGTAGTCAGAAATGATGTGTAGTATGTAGTTTTGATTTTCTCGAATTTTTTGAGGCCTATTTTGTGGGCTAATATGTGCTCTATCCTGGAGAATGTTCCATGTGCACTTGAAAAGAATGTATATTCTGCTGTTTTAGAATAGAATATTCTGAATGTCTGTTGAATCCTGAATCCACCTGTCCTAGTGTGTCATTCAAACCCATTGTTTCCTTGTTGATTTTTCTGTGTAGATAATCTGTCTATTGATGTAAATGGGGTGCAAAAGCCCCTTGATATTATTATCAATTAGATCCTTTATGTTTGTACTAACTGTTTACATATTTGGGTGCTTCCATTTTTGGTGCATAGATATTTACAATTGTTGTAACTTCTTGTTGGATTATCCCCTTTATTATGATATAGTATCCCTTTTTGCTTCTGTTACAATCTTTGTTTTTTTGGTTTTTTAAATTCTTTTTTATTTTTATTTTTTAAAATTTATTTTTGAGAGACAGAGACAGTGCAAACAGGGGAGGGTCAGAGAGAGAGTGAGACACAGAATCTGAAGCAGGCTCCAGGCTCTGAACTAGCTGTCAGCACAGAGCCCAATGCAAAGCTTGAACCCACGAACCTTGAGATCATGACCTGAGCTGAAGCTGAATGCTTAACCAACTAGGCCACCCAGGCGCTCCTACAGTCTTTGCTTTAAAGTCTATTTTTGTCTGATATAAGTATCACTGCTCCACCTTTCTTTTGTTTTAATGTTTTTATTTATTTTTTTGTTACACTCATTTTATTTTTTTGATATGCTATTAATTTTTATTTATTTTATTTATTTTTTGCATTAACATGTATTTTTATTTTTATTTTTTAATAGTTTATTGTCAAATTGGTTTCCATATAACACCCAGTGCTATTTTTGAGAGAGACAGCACGAGCAGGGGAGTATTAGAGAAAGAGGGAGACACAGAATCTGAAGCAGGCTCCAGGCTCCGAGCTAGCTGTCAGCACAGAGCCCGACATGGGGCTCGAACCCACAAACCGTGAGATCATGACCTGAGCCACCCAGGCGCCCAGTCCACCTTTCTTTTGACATCTATTTGTATGATAGTTGTTTTACCATCCCCTCACTTTCAATCTGCATGTGTCTCTAGGTCTAAAATGAGTGTCTTGTAGGAGCATATAGAATGGGTGTTATGTTTTTATCTATTCTGTTACCCTATGTCTTTTGCTTGGAGAATTTAGTCCATTTATATTCAAAGTAATTTTTTTCATTAATTGTTTTATTTTTTTATTTAATATAATTTATTGTCAAATTGGCTTCCATGCATCACCTAGTGCTCATCCCAACAAGTGCCATTTACAGCAAAGTGGATGGAACTGGAGGGTATTATGCTAAGTGACGTAAGTCAGTCAGAGAAAGGCAGATATCCTATGTTTTCACTGATATGTGGATCTTGAGGAACCTAACAGAAGACCATGGGGAAGGGAAGGGGAAAAGAAGTTTCAAAGTGATTATTGATACATGTGTATTTATTATAACTTTATTACTTGTTTTGTTTCTGAAGATTTTTTTTTTGGCTTATAGCATTTTATTTATTTATTTTTGAATATTACACAATTTAGTTTTTGTAACATATGCAATCATTTTCCATCATTTACAATACAGTAGTTACAATGACACTCCAAACAGAAAAGCAAAGTAAAAAACCAGAACCCCAACTTCTGTTTCATGTAATTAGACTTATACAGAAATTAGGAGGTTAAGTAACAACTAGTTAATCACCTAATTTCACAGCTATCTGAAGTGGCAATCGTTATATAGCAGCTTATCTATGATACATTCAAGATAAATGATACAATTTATTACTTGCCCATAAGCTAAAACACAGCCTGCTTAATACCTTTCCTTAAATTCCACCTCTATACTACAATATGCTTGAGGTCCATGCAAAAAAGTAGCTACCTTTTATGTAGGAAATGGATGATTAAGTCTTTGGTGTTGTAAAAGCAACTGCATTTAAACATAACCACCCCCACCACCAAAAAAGGAAGAGGAAAGGAAAAAAATAGAAAATAATCGATCCTTCCTATTTCAAGGTTTGCTGATTATCTTTAGAGATGTATTTGTAATTCTTTCTCTTTATTCTTTGCATACTTTTCAGTGGTTTTGGGTATATGGTTACCGCTAGGTTTGTATATAACCTCCTCTGCCAAAAGCAGCCTATATTAAGTTGGAGGCTGTTTAAGATGAAATCTACTTTTTATACTCCTCCTTACATTTTAGGCATATTTTGTTAATTTTTACCTCACTTTATTTTGTGAGTTCCTGGACAGATTTTTTTTTTAACCAAAATACTTACTTTTACTGCTTTTGTGTTTCCTACATTCATACTGTCACTTTGGGCCCCTCCTTCCCACTCAAGTAGTCCCCCTTAATATTTCCTACTGTGTTGGGCTAGTGGCCTTGAACACCTTTAGTTTTTGTTTGTCTGGTAAACTCTATTTCTCCTTTTATTCTGAATGATGGTCTTGCTAGATAGAGTATGATTTATCGGAGATTTTCCCATTCAGTACTTTGAATATATTCTGCTACTCCCTTCTTGTTTGGGAAGTTTCTGCTGAAAAATCCCCTCCTAGCTTCATGGGATTTCCCTTGTATGTTAATGTCTTTTGTTTTGCTGCTTATTTTTTTTTCTTTATCACTATCTTTTGCCAATTTAATTATATGTCTTGATGTGGATCTGCTTTTGTTGATTTTCTTGGGGTCCTATGTGCCTCATGGATCTAGATACCTGTTTTCTTCCCCAGATTAGAAAAGTTATAAGCTATTATTTCTTCAAATAAACTTTCTGACCCCTTTCTCTCTCTCTTCCTGTGACTCCTATGATATGAATGTCATTGTATTTGATGGAGTCACTGAGTTCCTTGTCTATTCCTCATTTTGCATAATTCTTTTCTTTCTCTTGTTCACTTTGATTACTTTTCATTATTCTATCTTCTATATCATTACATTGTTGCTTTGCTTCTTCAAGCCTGATGTTCATTACATCAAGAATGTTTCTAACCTTGTTTATTACACTATTCATCTTTGGTTCTTCTTTTTTTTTTTTAAATCTTTGTTGAGGGTCTTGCTGATGTCTTACACTCTTTAGTGAGTAGTCTTATGATTACTTTAACACTTCGTTAAAACTTTATTTGAGAGAGTGCAAGCAGGGTAGAAGGGCAGGAGGTAGAGAGAGGATCCCAAGCAGGCTCCGCTCTCAGCACAGAGCCTGACACAGAGCTCAGTCCCTTGACACTGGGATCATGACCTGAGCCAAAATCAAGAGTCAGATGCTCAACTGAGGGACTTAGGTGCCCCATGATCATTGCTTTAAATACTCCATCAGCTATGTTACTTATATCTGTTTTGCTTAGATCTTTCGCTGTGGTTTTATTTTGTTTTTTTCATTTGAGATAAATTTGTCTTCTCATCTTATCCAAGTCTCTGTGCATGCTTCTCTGTGTTAGAAAGTCAGTTACATCTTCTGTTCCTGAGGGTTACGGCCTTATGAAAAAGAGGTCCTGTAGTGTTCTGCCATGTAATGTCCCCTGTTTTTCAGGGCCTGGTGCTTCCAGGAGTTTCTCCAATGTGTGCTGCATGTTCTCTGCTATTTTCTCCTGGCCACTTTATCCTTCATGCTGGTCATCTGTGAAGCCTCTCTTTGCCTGCTGTGGGCAGCATTTGGTCCCTGGCCTAAATATGGTGTGTTCTCACTAGGTCTGTTCTGGTTTGTTTGCAAAATGAGACCTGTCCCCATGAAATCCAGAACCAAGGCTCTGTGAAACTCCTACATCAGGAGACATGGTGTGGGCAGGGGTTTGGATGTCTTCTGTGGGAGGGGGCATGCTTTGTTGGAACGGAGACAAGCATGACTGGGAAGAGGGGTTCTACCAGAGTGCAGTGGGATGGAGCTTGGTGTAAGAAAGTTAAATAGTGAGTGTTGATGCTGGGTTGGTTCCTGTAGGTGACTGTCTATACTGAGAAGAGAAAGAAATGGTGCTGGCCAGTTCTTTTTTCCTGAGGGGTTTCTCCATAAATGCTGTCTCTCTGGAGCATACTCTGAGATCAGCAAATAACCTGCCAACTGCAGTCACTCTTTAGATTACTGTTACCATGCTTTGTGTCTCGAGAGTGTTTGCGCTGCTTTCTCTCCAAGAGCATCTCCAGGATCTCCCCAAGCCAAGCCCACTGACCCTTAGAACACCAGGCTTTAAGCCCTGCTGGTTGCCAGAACTCATAAATTTGGGCCTTTCTTGCTTTCCAAGCCAACTGCTATGGAGACTTGTTTTCCCTATGAGTTCCCTTGTGTGCTAGTCTGTCTCTCACTCTTTTCCGTGATTGTGGCTCTCTCCTCACCACAGCTGCCATGAGCTGTTTTTCTCCCAAATTGTGTCTCCACACTTCCTACCTTCTTCAATATGGCCTCTTCTCTATTTTAGTTGTGGAGTTTGTTCTGACAGCCCTAAGATTGATTTTTGGGAATATGGGATAATTTCATAGTTATCAAGTTGGATTCATGGGAAGAGGTGAGCCTAGGGTCCTACTCTGCTGCCATGTCCCCCTCCCCGAACTGCTTTTCTTACTTTTTTTTTTTTTTTACTTTTTCACTTAAACATTTTTTATTTTTAGTTGTTTTATGAAAAGCTATACTTGTAATGTTGACTCTTTACGTCAAGGACTTTACTTATGACAAATAGTAGTTCTCTGCCTCTTCTTTCCTGATTCTTCCCCTTCCAAAGACAAATTTTGTACCCCTTTTAGGTAGTTATTTATTTTAGAATTTGCCTCTGCATTTTTAAATAACATGTTTGTATTATTGTTGTTCATCCACTTTTTGGCTTCACACTACAAAAGATGTGGATTTATCACCTTTTCCCTTCTGCTCCTACCACACACACACTTGTCCATTTCCTCACCTCTAATACAGGTCTATGGGGGAAGAACAAGAAGCTTTTGATGACTATGAGAATACCATCCACACCTGAGCTATGAAATGAATGATAGTCACTTTTAGTTTTTTCTTTAAGGTCACTTGAAATTAACATACAGTTTTCTGTTAGTTTTGGGTGTACAATAGGATTCTGTGATTCTACACATTATCCTGTGCTTATCAGGTTAAGTGTAGTCTTGATCCCCTTCCTGTATTTCACTCATCCCTCCACCCATTTCTCCTCTGACAACCACCAGCTTGTTCTTTGTCCTTTGGTTTGTCTCTCTCTTTTTGTCTATTTGTTTTGTTTCTTAAATTCCACATATGGTAAAATCATATGATACTTTTCTTTCTCTGATTGACTGACTTCACTTAGCATTATACTTTCTGAGTCCATCCATGTTGTTGAAAGTGGCAAGATTTCATTCTTTTTTATGGCTCAGTAATATCCGGTGTGTGTGTGCATGCACACACACACACGGATGTGTATACACACATATGCATACCACATCTTTTTTATCCATTTTTCCTATGGATGGACACTTGGATTGTTTCCATATCTTGGATATTGTAAATACTGTAATAAACATACTGGTGCATATATCTTTTGAATTAGTGCTTATGTTTGCTTTGAATAAATACTCAGCAGAATTACTGAATAATATGTAGTTCTATTTTTAATATTTCAAGCAACCTCTACACTGTTTTCCACAGTGGCTGTACCAGTATTCATTCCCACCAACAGTGCCTGAGGATTCTTTTTTCTTCATATCTGAGAAAGGAATACAACTTTTCAAAAATACTTTTAATAGAGAATAGGAGGTTCAGAGTTTAAGAAGATATGTTTTCCTGGAATTAGAAACAGTGTTAAACTTTCCCCAGAGATCTCATGAATAATCTTTTAATGACGTGTTCACTGAAGTCTGTTCTGTGGGAAATAATGTGCAGGGAACTAGGGTATGGATGGTGGCAAAGTAGAAGATGGCAAGGATGAGTGAGACACTGGCCCTGGCCTCAAGGAATTTACAGTCTAGCTGGATAAATGTGGAATGAAACGAGCACATGGGTGCAAAGGCTGAGAAGAGAAAGGCTGGGTAAAGAGGGTTTGGTCACTAAAAGAGCTAATGGTAAGGCTTCATATTGGAACTTCTGTTTGACAGTGAATTGGGGATACTTTTTTCTTTTACCTCATAATCATTTTATTTAGCAAACAGGACTTGAACAGCCACTTTAAGATATAGGTTATAAGCAATTAACATCAAAGGAAGGACTTTAAAAATTAGACTTATTAAGGGGTATACTAAGGCATGCAGGACATAAACTGCTTGTTATGAATTACTACTTTAACAGCTATTTTATTTTTGAAATTTTAGCGATAAAGAGTAAACTGTTCTTAGATTGCTGATGACAAAGTGTTAAAGAGCTCACTTAACGATTTCCTCTTCTCCATGTGAGATTTGGTGTTTTAAACAAATCTGAGGTAGAAGGCAGCTAGGGAGAACTTTGGGATGCAGCAGCTGGAAGCATGGAATCCTGAAAGGAAATCATGATGAAGGCCTAAATTTTGGACCCGTCTCTCCCATTGAGTTGCATTTTGATCTGAACTTCCCTAATCCTTGGTTTCTTGCTTTGTAAAGAAAAGGAATATTAACCCCTGCTCTGCCTATATCACAACAGTGCTTTCACATACAGTATCTCATTTTATCTGAAAACTTGTGAAATACTATATAGATGTAAAGAATCATGATAAAAAATTATGTCAATTTCTTCAGACATTTTACTTTTGATTTAGAAAAAATATTTTATAGGTGAAGGAACATTATCTTTTAGTAAACTAATTATAGTTTGTATATATTTTAGAATAATAAACTAGTATATATTTTTTTTAACTTGGTAATCTCTGGTTTCTAGTTGTGTTCTGCTTGCATAATGAGAGCTGAAGGTGGTGAATCTGTGCCTCAAGGTTATAAATCAGGAGTAGCTAGACCTGCTGATATAGCACAAGGGAGTCGCTACCATGTGGAATGGGGGGAAAATGCCATCCCTTCCCTCCTTAGAGGAATGTGGGAAGAAGAGAGGAAGGTCAGGTAGGATGAGAAAATCAAATAAAATCATACCCTGTCTTGAAACTAAATGATGAGTGAGGGCAGAGAGCTGTAAAACCATTTAGAAAGACCTGGGGTACAGCACAGAATGCCAGAACTGATGGTTCAGTTTCTCAAGCACTTTTCTTAGTGCCACGTGCAATGTGATTTTGATAAATGGGGCAGCTCTTGAAGAGGGAGGAGCTAGAATGAGGGTGTTCAAGCTCTAAGCCTATGTGTGATTTGTAGGGGATTGAAATGTATCTGTGTGATGCCCTAGTGAGGTTGGGCAAGGGTTGTGGTTACAGGTCAGGAAGAGGCAATGGCAAGATCAGCAGTTGGCAGCAACTGATGTATCAGTTCTCCTTGGCCTTTCAACATATAGAGGCATCACCGAGGATTTAGTAGTGACCAACGCTCCAGCATAGACATGAGGGGAGAAAACACTTCAGTGGCCAACAGCTTTGGTTCTTCCTTGGCCACTGTTATAACATCACATGACATGCTGTTCTTGATATGGAAGCAACAGAGGATGGAAGAAATCATCTAAATCTTTGATCATTCAAAATTATCTTCTAAAAGATGTAACTTAAATTGGAAAAGATGGAGACACAATTAATGGGCAAGTTTTATATCTGCACCACCACTTATCTTACCTCCATCTAACAGGGTAGAGGTTAGGAGGAAGATGAAGCTATAACAGATAAAAAGAAATCTAAGAAGTAGTATGAGAAAATATTACTTTTCTACATTCATATATGTTTTTATTGATTATATTCCGAATGCTGTACTTTTCATCTCTGTGACTTGCTTTTTTTTAATAACTGAAAATTTGTTCCTTTATCTATTTCACCCATACAACTCCCCTCTGGCAACCACCAGTTTTTAAAAGTCTTTTTGTTTGTTCATTTTATTTTCTTAGATTTCGCATAGAAGTGAAATCATAGTTCTCTTTCTCTGTCTATTTCACTTCACATAATACTCTTTATTTTATCTGTATTGTGATTCATGGTGAGATCTCATTATTTTGTATGGTTGAATAGTATTCTATTGAATAATACACCTCATCTTTATCCATTCATTTATCGATGGATGCTTGGATTACTTTCATATCTTGGTTATGGTAAATAATTCTGTTTTAAACATAAGGGTGCATGTATCTTTTTGAATCAGTGTTTGTTTTCTTTGGGCAAATACTCCGTAATGGAATTACTGGATCATACGATATTTCTGTTTTTATTGTTTTGAGGAAATTTCATCCTGTTTTCCACTGTGGTTGTGCCAATTTACCTTCCCACCAACAGTGCACATGAGCATTTCCTTTTTTCCCCACAACCTAACCAACATTTATTTCTTGTCTTTTTGATACTAGCCATTCTGACTGGTGTGAGGCAATACCTCTTGATGGTTTTGATTTGCATTTTCTTGATGATTAGCGATATTGGACACCTTTACATGTATTTGCTAGCTATTTGTAGGTCTTCTTTGGAAAAATATCTGTTCGGGTCCTCTGCTCATATATTAATTGGATTGTTTCTTTTACCTACATACATTTCATTCACATATCATTTATTGAAATATTATCTGGTCAGATAAACTTTTTTCTCACAGTTGTTCAGACTTTATTTGGTCATTCATAGTTATTAGGTTTATTTTAAAAAGATAATTTTTAAGAGCAGTCTTCAAGTTTATAATAAAATTGAGAGGAAGGTTCAGAGATCCTCTATATACCCCTGCTTCTATACAAATATAGTCTCTTCCATTATCAAAATCACTCACCCACCAGTATTTTTTTTTTTTTTTTTTTTTTACCAAGAATGAACCTACATAGACATATAATCACCCAAAGTCCATAGTTTACCTTAGACATTGTCTTGGTATTATATATTCTGTGGTTTTGGACAAATGTATGATAACATATGTCCATCATTAAAATATCATACAGTCTTTTCACTGCTCTTAAAATACTCTTTCTTTTGTTTATTCATCTCCTTTCCCTCCAGTAATGGCAATGACTGATCTTTTTATTGTCTCCATAGTTTTACCTTTTCTAGGATGTCCTTTAGCTGGAACCATATGGAATCTGTAATACAAATAATCCTTTTAATGTTTATTTAGGCTTTATTATGTTCTGGGCACTGTTCTAAGTGCTTTAGACATGCTAATTCATTGAACTCTCACAGTAGCCCAATAAGCGCTACTATTGTGCCCATTTGGGGTAAGAAAACCAAGGTATAGAGAAATTAGTCTGGTTAAAAAAATATGGTACAGCCAGCATTCCAGCTCTAAAACTGCTGTGTATGTTTTCACTCCTCCATCGTGTGCTCTTTCAGTCTTCATGTTCACTCACTCTGTTTCAGCTTCTTGATCTCTTTACATTTAAAGCTCAAAGATAGATTAATATTAGTATTGGAAAATTGTGATTTGTACATAATGAGGTATTATTGAATGTGGTCTAAAATTCACAGCCCTGTGTTTGAGGTCAGGTAACATATAAATATCTCCCAAAGGGCCAGATGTCAATTAGTAGGTGGTTGTCATAAAATTCACCTATGAAAAGCTATTTATTACATTCCAATAAAAAATGCACATGAAGTAAGTATGTGACTTTTGAACAGTTGTAAGTTTTTATTTGGTGATTTCTTTTTTTAACCAAGGTTTTATTTTGATTTTCATTGTTTACCTAGAAGCTCTCAGGAGACACATGAAATATATTTTTTATGTTTTATAAAATTAACATGAAATGGCAACACAAGGCTATTTCTTTAGGTGGGGGTGGGGAGAAACTTTCTTCTGAAGAAAGACACATGCTGCAAAAATACAAATGTGGAAAGTTCACATGTTACCGTAAGAATATGATCATTTACCGATAAGAATCTCAGAGAATTTGTAAACACAATTATTTTTATCATGCTGTATGCAAAATAATATTGAATTACAAACAAGATGAAGATGTTCTTTAAAAAATGAACCTGAAAACTTGCCTGTTTTCTCATAGAAGAGCACTATTTTGCTTACAGATGTGAAGAATTAAGGGTTATTTGACAGCCACATTGGCTTTTGCCCGAGTTCTCCGAATTGTCTGTTTAGGGAGAAGTCTCACTCTCCCAGCCCCTTTTCTTTCTGGAACCATCATTTATTTTTTGCTTAGCAGGCTGTGTGGATGAATGAACCATACAGACCACTGGGGCAGTTCAATCTTGAAGAAACATTTCTTTCTCTATAATGCTGATTTCCTATATACAGCCTCTACTGTGACAACACAGCTATAAATAAATGGTACATTATCTGAAATCACTTGTGATACTACTGCATGTGAGTTTTTAGTTTATTTTAAAGGATGATAAAGACAATAAAATCGTGGGGTGCCTGGGTGACTCAGTCACTTAAGCATCTGATGTTGGCTCAGGTCATGATCTGTTGGTTGATAGGTTCAGGCCTCACATCAGGCTCTGTACTGACAGCTTGGACCCTGGAGCCTGTTTCAGATTTTGTGTCTCCCTCTTTCTGATCATGCTCTGTCTTTCTCTCTCTCATAAATAAATAAAAATTAAAATTTAAAAAAAAAATAATAAAATTGTACTATGTTTAAATAAAGATACATAGTAGCAGAATATTTACTATTGAAGCTTGAAAAGATGTGAGTTCTTTGTGTGCAGTCTTTCATTTATGCATGTGAGAGGGTTTCCTTTTTCTAATGTTTTTACATTGTAGTACTAGTTTTGCTTGTTGGGGTGTTTGCTTATTTAATACATTCCATCAAGGACAGAAATTACATGCTGTTTCTTTTTTTTCCCATAGGAAGTGTCTTGGGTTTTTCCCTTATTTTCTTTACTATTTTCTTTTCCTCTTCTTTTTTTGGTGGTGGGGGTGGTTATGTTTAAATGAAGTTGCTTTTACAACACCAAAGACTTAATCATCCATTTCCTACATAAAAGGTAGCTACTTTTGTGCATGGACCTCAAGTATATTGTAGTATAGAGGTGGAATTTAAGGAAAGGTATTAAGCAGGCTATGTTTTAGCTTATGGGCAAGTAATAAATTGTATCGTTTATCTTGAATGTATCATAGATAAGCTGCTATATAACGATTGCCACTTCAGATAGCTGTGAAATTAGGTGATTAACTAGTTGTTACTTAACCTTCTAATTTCTGTATAAGTCTAATTACATGAAACAGAAGTTGGTGTTTTGGTTTTTTACTTTGCTTTTCTGTTTGGAGTGTCATTGTAACTACTGTAGTGTAAATGATGGATAATAATTGCATATGTCACAAAAAATAAATTGTGTTATATTAAAAAAAACAAAAACAAAAACAAAAATTGATATGAAACATGGTATTTACTATAATATTGTTAAACAGTAATTTACTGTTTTTTTAGCTTCTGTTAATTAAAAAGCATTTACTTGGTTGCTAATCCCTTATAATGATAATTATACTATAGACTAACAGTAGGTAGGTAGATAGGCTTGAGAATGTAATTTTTCCCTTTAACTAGTGTTCCCAAGTATTAAAATAGAAGTTAAGTAGTCATTTAACAACAGGTAAATAGTCCACTTTAAACTGGATTTAAAGTGACAAAATAAGATACTCATTTTCAGGTGTATAATTATTAGAACCGCCTGGTTTTTCTATTATAAGATCAAAACTTTTGGTGATTAATACCTTATTTTTGCAAATATGAGAGATTTCCTGATAAATGAGTAACAGGCAGATTATCCTTTGTTTAAGCAAATCTAAGACAAATGACTTACTGGACAGAGAGTCATAGGATGATATAATTGCTGGACTTTATGTCCCTTCTGAGTGAGTACATAACAGAGGCCCTATAAACTCATTGATGAAATGACTGTGTCAGAATGTCTGTGACGTCCACCTCCTAGCAGGGCCTTACAGACCGGTGCTTGAGTGCACATCACTTGAAAGAATGGAATCTACTTTTTGAAGCTAATTCCTCCCCTCTGCCTAATTTTTTTAAAGCATTAAAAGGTTATAATATTTGATTCAAATGAAAATTTAGAGGGTTTTTAATGCATAAATGATCATGTAGGGTCTGCAGGGACTTTGAGGACAAGACACCGGTCTTGTCTATATGATTGGGTCAGGAGGGAAAATAAGGTAGATAACCTATAACACTAGACATACCTCTTCCTCCCTTCCTCCTTCTTTCCCTTCTTCTTTGTTGCTTCATAGCTATTTCAGGGGCCCTATGGTATGCCTGGAAGCATTCTAGTGGCTGGGGATTCTGCAGTTTAACAGGGCCATGTCCTTGTTTAGAGTTTATGCCTTGTGGAAGTCATGAGTATGGACCTTCATAAAGACAAAGAACTGGATGAATCAGAGGCAGACAGCATGAATCTGACTGGGAGGAGCAGGGACTATTTGGTGCATGGAGGACAGTTTGAGTTACACCAAGGGAAGGGGGACCATTTCGTCAAATGATGGGGGTACAAAGTACAATAGTCCTAAAAAGGTAGGTTGGAAACATGTTGTTGAATTGAGTAGGCAGTGAGTACCCAAAGAAGAATTTGGGCCAGAGTCATAAAACAAAAACACTTTAGGAAGGCTATTATGGCAATAGTTACTAAGATAGGTTGAAGTGAGGAAATCAGGTACAGGATGGCCACATAAAAGAATCTTGAAGTATTGGAGATGATTGGTCATCAGACCTGACCTTGTAGACGCAGAGTGAATATAAAGGTAAAAAGCTAGAGTCTGTGGAATGTTGTGAGGTCCTGAAAATTTTGATGCCCATATTATGGGTAGTATTGTTGTCCAGTACATATTAAATCAATAGTCTGCATTGCTATATAGCCTATTTTTGACTCTGCAGGTATCCATAGCACTTACAATGCTCTGTCTTTATCACAGTTGTTACCCATAGAGTGATACTTGGGAATAAATAAATCCTTCTTCTTTGCAGACTTTGTGCTGCACCTTTGCTTTATGTTTTGGGAAAAGATTATACATTAAAGTTTCTACCATTTGCAGACCTAATTAACCCTTATTACTGAATTACTCACTGTTCTGTACTTTTTCCTATTTTCTCTGCAATGGAAACTGTGGCTGTGAACACATTCCTGTGGTATGAAGGAAAATAAGCTCTTAGGAATGTATAGAGATTTTCCTGTGGAAGGTGAGAGGTTAGCGAGGCTGACGGGGTGGACAAGTGGGCAGGGCCGCAGGACCACCAGACATGGATGAAGAACAATCACCGGTTTCTCACAGGGGCAGTTCTTGCTGGGCTTCTTTCTTGTCTCTCTTTCATTTGTTGTTCGTTCTTCCCTCCTGCCTGCCTTTTCTCCTGCCATCCCTCCTCCTTTCCTCCCTTCTTTACTGTGCAAGTATATTGTAATTATGTTAGACATGAAAATTAATGCTCTGGTCCAAATAGAACAGAGACAAATTTAATAAAGCTCAGGTAGCAGCAACAAAAGTGACTGTGCCCACTGCCCCCCTCTCTGCTTTCTTTTTGGTTTGCTTATCTTAAGAGTATGGATTCATAGAGATCTTTATCAATAGATAAATTATGAGCTATTTTATTTACTCTTACAGGGGACCACAAACATCTTTTGACCATGGCCCCACTTTGGGAAAAATACTTAGAGCATATATACTCACTAAATGCATGTTTGTATTTGTCACATTATGACATTTTATTCTATTTAATAATAATACATATTTTAATAACATGTTATACCTAATATTTTAATACTATATAAAATATTTGGAAAAAAGTCAATCTAAAATAATATTTAATGATAAGATCATGTACTACTTACATTAGGTAACAAAGTTAGATTTATTATCAGCAATAGCAGATATAAATCCATATTTCTAATAGTCTTTTTGAAGATAGCCAAAAAATGACCCTGTATCATCTCAGAAGTTGCTTTCTCCCCCAAAATGTGATTGGCAAGCTCATCACAGGGAGAAGAGAAATGGCAACACTGTCTCTCTCCTGTTTGTTTTTCCTGACTGGTATCTCCTTTCAACTGTAGTTTCTTTAATAACCTTTTAAGCCATTGTTCTTTTTGTGAGAATTAGTTTAGTTAATATTTGATAATGAAATTTGTAAATCCCTTCCTTGAGCCCTCGCGTGCTGCAGTCCACTGGATCTGCTGAGAGCTGATGAAGGAGCGTGGGTTCCTCTGCCACCCTCTCTGGTTCTTCCATCCAAATATTGTCAATACTGGGCCCCGGGGTGGCTCAGTCAGTTAAGCAGTGGACTGTTGAGTTCAGCCCAGGTCACAGTCCATAGTTTATGAGATAGAGCTGCACATGGGACTCTGCACTGACAGCACGGAGCCTGCTTGGGATTCTCTCTGTCCCCCTTCACTCTCACACATGCTCTCTTTTTCAAAATAAACTTAAAGAAAAAAAGCAAAAGACCCCCCCACAAATACTGTCAATACTGTTTGGCACACACTACCAACCAGAAGAGATCAAACAAAGGCACTAATGTCAACCTAAATTTAAATGTTTATTTATTTAAAGCTTTATTTCTTTCTCATTTTATATAAAGATTGAATATGAATGAAAGTTTTAATAATTTTTCTGCATAATGCAGCTTGTCTTGCCCATCTTTGAATGCTTCTACTTGGAAAACCACCAAAACCATCTTTAACCCCACCTTATTTGCATATAGTTATGCTGTGTGCACATGCTAATTCACTGGTTCTAAATGTATTTCATAAACAGGTAGACATTTTCTAGATGAGTCTCCCAGGGTTCTATTTCATGTTATAACATAATATGATTAGTTTTCCAGATATATAGAACACATGCCTTTCCTTTGCTGGTGTTCCAATGAACAGTCTACAATAGATAGCATTAAATCTCTACTTTCCTGAAGCCGTTTTGATGTTGATGAATTTCCTGAATATCTCTTTGTAGTATAAAAACCAGTACAGATTTTTAATACATTTTTCACCTAGGTTAATGTTGGTATGTGATGAATTAGCATATCTTCATTTCTTTCCAAATGAAGGAATTTTGGTTTGTATCTACGAAAATAGATAAAAATAGGAAAAATAGGAATTCTAGTGTCAGAGGCTCATAAAAATACATACAATTATCTTTGGTTTATCATTGTTTACCAAAAGTGGGTATGGTGGAAACATTTATAGATTAAGATTTCATATGCTCAACTTTGTAATCAGAGGGGGAAAAGAAAATTGGAATGGAAATACTGCACTGATCTAGGTTTTAAGAAGGACACGAACCTGGTCTAAATAGGAGTTCAGAAATTTAATTTCTGAGATAAATGTACATATTAATACATATCCAGAATGAACACGTTCATTTGCTTGAACATATTATCAAGAATTGGAAAAAATCCTGAAATTTAAGTCAGTAGATGGATTGAAGATTTAGCACCTGGAATATGCATTGCGACTTTTGGTGAAAAGTGGGAAGTTAAGTTTTAGAGTTCTCTTCTTTTCTTTTTAATGTTTATTTTTGAGAGACAGAGTGTGAGCAGGGGAAGGACAGAGAAAGAGAGAGACACAGAATCCGAAGCAGGCTCCAGGCTCTGGGCTGTCAGCACAGAGCCCAATGCAGGGCCCAAACTCACTAACCATGAAATCATAACCTGAGCCTAAGATGAACACTTAACCGACTGAGCCACCCAGGTGCCCCTAGAGTTCTTTTCGTAAGTCTGCTGTTTCTTGTGTAACTGAAAAAAAAAAATGTACTCACCAATGATTTATTTTCCCACTTTGAAAGTCAAAATGACAGTTCTCACAGTTATGAGAGAAAATCCCATATTCCTCTATCTGACTATTTTGGTATTTAGGAAGAGTATCTGTTTATAAACAGTCAGCTGTCTTCAGACAAAAAGAATGTTGCAAAATAAAGTAACAGTTTTCTCAAACCTTTGATTTCACAAGCAACATATATTTAAGATTTTTGAACAAAGAAAATTTTTATGTAACATTAAAGAACCACAAATAAATACCCTACTTTCAATATTTAACTTCAGTATTAAATGAAAGTTTTTGGATTAAAGTTTTGGGACTAAAGCATCATAGCCTCTTGATTATTCTGCTTTGGTTCTAGAGGTATTAGATGATCTTCCTCTCCATTAGGCAAAGATTATTAAATGGTCTCTTACAAAGAATGAACATTTTTAACATTTTTTCCTTAAATTAACATGACACCTACTACAGTGCAATGTTGTTAATCTTTTCTTAAAAGCTAATATTGCTGTTTACTTGTTTGCTAATAAAGAAAACATTGCTTGTCATTTTAACTTAACATATCTGTAAAAACACTCTGTAAACTACAAAGTAGCAACATACACTTGTTTCATGAATCTACCTGTCTTTGCATTTATTTACTATTTGACCCACTTCTTTGTTGCTTTCTTGAAAGTCAAACAAAATAGAATACTTCTTGGTAGTTGTGCAACTATGTGGTTAGTGTCTGTCTAATCACATTTCAGGCTCTTGTGTCCATTCTCTCTGGAGATCTGTTTATTTAAACTTTTGGTACAGGCCTATCTTCAGTTTCCTGAAGGTTTCTTTGATCTCAGATTTGAAAAAATTTATTCTGCTTGAGCTGATAATTTGGTGTTGCACACTACTAGGAAATAAGATAATATGTGCCTTTAGTCTAATGGCTTTATTTTGTTTATTTCTGTATTTCCTCCCAGTGCTTTGTGGCAATAGATGGTGAACAAATATTTAATGAGTAAGTGAATGAAATAAAGAAAAAATTAGGCAATTTTGGAGGGTTGAGTTATGAAATGTCACCAAATATCTAAACTGGTTTTCCTTTGGCAGCAACACCTGAGTGCTGTGATGACAGTATCTTCATCATATCAGCTGACTTGGATGCCAAATTTTGCTTTGGTTTTAGTGCTTCAGCCATTTATCACTCCACACACAGAAAAATACATACATATGAAAGGCTAGTTAAAACAGGAAAACTTGTCCAGAGGCCATATGTAGTTCTATTTCTCTGATAAAGGAACTGATCTTTGAATCAGTCTTACAGTTATTAGCTGATAAAATTTTGGCCTGCTAATTACATTATATGCTGGTGCCTATCCCAAGTTATTAAGTTTTTAGAATCACTTTCAAAACTGCATTTATTGGGTTTCATGAAATGTTAATGTTAGTCATGAACTATTCAAAACCTCCAGGAATTTCAGCATTTCTCTAGTGTTCAAGAATCAAGAAGATTTAAAAGGAAACATATTGAACAGAATGAAATACCCCAAATTAAATATTTTCATCACTTTAAGGTATCATCAATGTTAATTTATGACCAGTCTTTTGATATGATTAGGTAATTGACAAAATTCGGTTATAAGAGTACGGTTTTTGATAGTGCTTAAATTTTTTTCTTGTTAGCAGAACTGTATAAACTAGTTTAAGAAATAACACTGTGTTCATAATGCAGATTAGTTGATCTAAGTTTATCAGTAAGCAAGTCACAACAGTTAGAAACATTTGAGAGGTTTTTAAAAGTGTTTGAAAATGTCTTGCTTTCAGCTGCAAAGCCCTGAGTGATCCAGGTCTACCAGCAGGCATTCGATCTTGTCCCTCCCATGCCCGACTCGGGAATCTCCCACAGTGTGGTGGGTAGGTTGAATGGCAAAGCTTCTGTTTAGCCCACAGAAGATTCATTTCATATGTCAGTGAAGCACTATTTCCCTCCTCCTTTAGAAACTTCTAGTCTGATTTAAGTTTCTGAGGATAAAGGAGGAGAGTTTGTTAGTATGAGCCTTGTCAGTCATGCTACAGAAATGCTGCAGTGGGCAAGAGGAGGGACAGTGGGAACACGAATTGTTGATCGTGGTAGGAAGAAAGCAGTTTGAATGTGATCTCAGGAGCCACTAGCTGTACCACTGTAGGCCAAGTAATTGGCTTTGCACCATCAGAAGAAAGTAGCTCAAGGCAGAATCCTTCCACTTTCCCCAGGTACTTGACCCTCTCTCTCCTTTTCTGATTTCTGCTGATGCTTCCCCCAGTTTCCTTTTTTACTGAGGCTAGATGTTTCACTGTTTTTCTGGTCTCTCACCTTATACCTTATCGACATAGCCAAATAACTCAAAGATCTAAAGGTTTTATATGAGACTTCCATTATTTCAGTTCCTTTAGTCAGCCATATCTTTCAGTCTTCCCTTCTAGTGATTCCCTATATTCCAAAACTCCAGCTCTATGATGCTGCCAAACTAATCTTTTAAAAGCTCAGATCCCATTGATGTCCCACCCTTGATAACAGAATAAGGAAAAAACTGGGCCATCTTGTATTTAACCTGACATTCAAGGGCCTCCATGACTGTGTGATCAAAATCCTGACCTCATTTGTTTCCAATTTCTTTTTCATGCCAATTAAGTTAGAATGGTCACCATTGTTCAATCACTCTTAGTACTCTCATTTTGTCTGGGGAATTTCTTTAGCCTTTCCTGTTGTCATCTTGCTATTTGTCTGATATGCTATACATTCTTCAGGATCTATTTCAAATGTCTTTTCCTCCATGGTGCTAATCTGACTGCTTTGGCCTAAATAAGTGATCTTTTCCTCTTTTAAATGCCTTTGACCCGATTCTTACGGCATTTATCGGTGTATGGTTTTTACTCTTGGGTTGTTTTTATCCACAAATGTGCCTCAAACAATACTATTCAAGACATGTCAAGTACATAAACAAATATATGGTATTTCTATGTATGAATTTCTTTGCAAGATCATTGTAAAGTAGCAGACAAAACAGTGATTATTTTGTTTAAATTTTCATAATTTCCAAGGCCATAGGAACATCAATCAATAGAAAAGGACTTTCATAGGTAGCACATAGTATCAGGAAAATCACCTGGGATAATCAAAGGTCTTGCCTTGCTCTTTTCAGTTTCAGAGGATCTTCTAAGACTGAGGAATTAAAAACTATTTGTGGTGGTTTTTGTATTTTGTTGCCACCGATTCCCTACTTTTAAAACGATCTATTTTTTTTAAAAGATTGTTTATATGTTTTGAAAGAGAGAGAGAACACAAACAGGACAGGGACAGAGAACCCAGGCAGACTCCTCAGGAACCTCAGTGCAGAGTCCAACACAGGGCTTGAACCCACAAACCAGAAGATCATGACCTGAGCCAAGATCAAGAATCCAATGATTCAACTGACTGAGCCACTCAGATGCCCCTAAAACCTTGATCTTTTATGTTAGTTCTGACTTAGTTTAAAAAAAATTGTTTATTACTGAGACAGAGAGACACAAAGCATGAGTAGGGGAGGGGCAGAGAGAGAGGGAGACACAGAATCTGAAGCAGGCTCCAGACTCTGAGCTATCAGCACAGAGCCTGATGCAGAGCTGAACCCCCAACCGTGAAATCATGACCTGAACCAAAGTCAGATGCTTAACTGACTGAGTCACCCCGACATCCCAGTTCTGACTTAGTTTAGATTTTCTGTTTTGGATATTTCATTGTGAATTTTGTCCAAATGTCCTGTCTTTCAAAAGTGGGCCATGAAGCATTTTGAGCTTTAATTGTTTATGAAAAGTTTAATTCTAAAAAGGATTTCAAGAGTTAGGAAGTGAAAATGGCTCTTGAGGCTGACAAAATGGTTTGAGTGAAAGTAGACAAGGTGAAAAATATTAGGGTTATTTGGAAGTTAAAATTTTGTTTGCCGCAGATAAAGTGGCAAAAATATAGGAATTCAAGACCAGGATATTAAGAGTCCCACCTTAACAAGCTTAGACCTATAGCTGTCTGAGACCTTTAGAAGGTTTACCTTCTGGGAAATGAATTAAGAAATTCTGTGTTTTCATGTACATGGATGGAGGGGGTGTGAGGGGTGGGTCTCTCTCTAGTCTATGTATATGAAAAAACTGGAGATGAGGCAACAAAATAAAAGTCTGCTCTGCTAGACTAGGGCAGAGGCCCTAAATTGGCTCATCAAGAGGGCTGGGTATTTTAAGTTGCAGCAGAGTAAGAATGAGAGGAGTAGTGGTCCTCAGAGGTGGCCATCTCTGATGTTTCTAGCATGGATGACAGGGAGGATAGAGAAATTGCTAAACAGAGAAGGATGGGAAGCTTGGAAACTACAAGGATGAATTCAGTTTTGGCCCATTGCATCTGAAATACTGTGGGCATTCCTATGTTAGAATTGGAAATTCAGATAGGGAATTCAAGAGATATAAGGGGTGTAAGTGCAGATTTAAGTCATGACCTAAATCTAATCATTGAAACCCACTGGAAATTGAAAGGAGCCATCAAAAGAAAAAAATAAAAAGATACAAACAGCCAGACAAGGAATTTATAGTAAGAAAAGGATGGAACAAAAATCAAGATTAGGTAAAGGAGGGGTGCCTGGGTGGCTCAGTTGGTTGAACATTCGACTTTGGCTCAGGTCATGATCTCCCCAGTCGGTGGGTTCAAGCCCCACATCAGACTTTGCACTGACAGCATGGAGTCTGCTTTTATTCTCTGTCTCCCTCTTTCTCTGCTCCTCCTGCATGTTCTCCATCTCTCGAAAATAAACATTTAAAAATAAATAGGTAAAGGAAAATTGATGGAAAGAATGCTGGAGATTGAGCTGAAGCACAGTATCCGCAGAAAGGATGGGTCAGTGTGTGTTCCTCAGGGGCTAGGTGAGGAGCCCAGCTGCAGCACACCTGTTTCAGGAGCTGAAGTCCACAGACTGGCAAAGAAAGTCTACAGAAAGCAATTTGAAGACTGAAAAAGCACGCTTGATCTGTGTAGTGATGAGGACCAGGTAGGAAACTTAACGGTTGCCTTTGCTTCGTGTGGTTGAGAGCCAGGCTGCCATGTGAGTGGAGGCAGGTCAGGAGGCATTTATGTCTTGCTTTTGCCTGTGAAGCATTCAACTTGTTTTCATCTATCTGAAAATTGTCCAATGGTCTTCTTCAGCTGTTTTATTTGTTTTTAGACAAAAGGAGCCACTTTTTTTTGTTGTTGTTATTTAACCTCATAAAGCATAGCCTTGAAAACTTTGAACAGTTTTTTTGGTGGCTCTTGAAAGAATTGCCCCAAACCTTCCATATCTCATTTTCCATGTGAGCCCATTTTACATTACAGAGTACTGGCTTAGCTAAAGAAGACTGAGGCTGTTTTTCCTGTGACTTGACACTGTTGTAAAATTCCCAGTATGCTCTTTGCTTTCAAGCCCGAAGCATTGCATGGCAGGCTCGCATTTGGTGTATGACTAACTTTTGTCCCCTACTTTTGCTCCTAGGACTACCTTTCCGAGTTCTCTAAGTGCACATCTAGCATGGAAAATTGTAATGGATCCTGAAAATGAGTTCAGTCTTAATCAACTTAATAGTTGTTTTTAATGTGGCATAGTATTACCTAAATGTGTACCTATTAACCCATCCAGTTAGAGATGGATTAGTCCTCGAACTTGTCAAGTTAATAAAAACACATTGTGGCTGACCTGGTTGCTGCTGCTTATTCAGACCTTCCATGTATGGGCTTATGAATCAGAAAAAGCCAAATAGCTTGAATTCCAACTATTTTAACTCAGCAATTTAGAACAGCTTATTCTTTCCTGAAGTGTGTGTGTGTGTGTGTGTGTGTGTGTGTGTGTGTGTGTGTATTTTGCCACCTATATTCCAGGATTCTAGAGCACTTTTTGTACATTCTCTCCTTATTTTCTTTCTGTATCCAGAACTATATTTCCTTCTGTGTATGCCATCTTCTCTCCTTCATCATGAACTCCTTCAGAGACTCTGTCAGTGTGTCAGCTTCTCTGTAGTCTCTGTAGCATTCAGCCTTGTACTTTGCTCCAGGAATATACTTAATAAAGAATTGTTAAAAAGAATTAATCCAAATGACACCCTAACAGGTAGAGGTGCATATTGTCTGTTTTGTATGTCTGATTGAGATTTTTTACTTCCTTGAGGCAAGCAATGTTTCTGAAGTGTCTTTGTTATCTTTTTTTCCTGCATCTTCTTTCTATATAACCTTGCCCATGGTAGGTTCAATTATTCATGAAACTGTGGAACTGCTACATGGAAAGCACTGTGCTAGACATGGGGATGTACAAAATGAAAAGATGTGATCACTCCTGAGTCAGTGAAAGGAGAGGGGCCCACGTGTTTTCTGAGGAGATGTTTGGGTCTAAAGGAAGCTCAAGGTTTATAAGACATGTAGTGTAGGTACAGTCATAAAATATCAAGATGTTCAGGATCTTGAAAGACAGCTTTAGTACAGACCTGATCCTATAGACAAAAATATTTAATTTTCTTCCTTATTTTCTAAACACTGCATGTATGTTAATTTCCATTATAAGGTCTTTGCACGTAAAGGCTATTGTAGAGACTAGATTGTGTGATTATCCCAATAACCATCCTCCCTTTCTTTGCTTCTTAGCATCAGACTCTTTTAGCTGGGTACATGGCCATCTGAAAGTGTATTTCCCATCCACCTGCATTATGGTGTATCCATGTGACCAGTTTCTGACCAGTAAGATACCATATAAGTAGAGATGGTTTAGGAGATTTCTGGGAAGGCTGATTAAAGGGAACCATCTTAGCTGAGAGTGACTAGTTTTTGACCTTTGGTCTTTCTTTTTTTATTCTGGATTGTAACACATGTGTGATGGTTGGACCTTCAGCAGCCATATTGGAGCACGAGGTGATCTTGATAATATAATCCATATCCTAGAATGATGGAACAGAAAAATAGAAGTCTGGGTTCCTGATGGAGCTGCCTTACCTGATGGAATAGTGTTAGGCTGCCAATTTTCAGAGTTCTTACACGAAAGAGAAAGTAAGTTGTATCAGTAAAAACTTCACTGATTTAAAAAAATTTTTTTTAATTTTTTATGCTTTTTATTTTTATTTTTGAGAGCCAGAGAGAGACAGTGCAATCAGGGGAGGGTCAGAGAGAGAGGGAGACACAGAATCTGAAGCAGACTCCAGGCTCTGAGCTAGCAGTCAGCACAGAGCCCGACATGGGGCTCGAAACCACAAACCGTGAGATCATGACCTGAGCCAAAGCCAGATGCTGAACTGACTGAGCCACCCAGGCGCCCCAAAACTTCACTGATTTTAGAGTTTAGAGTTTTCTGTGAATGTGCCCAAATCTGGTCCTCATTAGTACAAGGGCCATTTAAAACATATTGTATTAATCTCTTTTGGAAAGTAGAAAAATATTACAGATATAACAGGTCTTCTAAGGCATGCTTTTTTTTAATGTCTTTTATTTATTTTTGGGAGACAGAGACAGTGCGAGCAGGGGAGTGTCAGAGAGAGAGGGAGACACAGAATCCAAAGCAGGCTCCAGGCTCTGAGCTAGCTGTCAGCACAGAGCCGGATGCGGGGCTCAAACCCACGAACCTTGAGATCATGACCTGAGCCAAAGCCGGCCGCTTAACCGACTGAGCCACCCAGGTGCCCCGAAGGCATGCTTTAGTTTCTTGGCAGGTAAAGCTATCTGAGTGGGGGTGTTATCACCCCAAGATTATTGACAAATGTTATGGAAAAAGCACTTGAAACACTAGGAAATTACATTTTAATTAAGCAATATCTTGTGAGGGAGGGCTCTATATGCGGTAAAGAATGGATCTTATTTTGAATCCTTTTCCCACTGTGTGACTATGGACAAGCCCTCTTCTCTGTGGAAAGAGAGTTGCATCTACTCTCTGGCTGATGTGAATATTAAGTAATTAAATGAGGTAACATAAGAAGCAACATATGTTCTTATTTTCCCCCTTGCCTTTCTAAGAATGAGAAATTGGAAAAATATGAAATAAGCCAGGCTGATGAAGATAATTAGAAGAGGCATTTCTCTTAGGCACTGCTACTGAGATTACCCCTGTAATAGTGTTCTATTTGTCGTTAAAGAGAGAGTTTTGAACCCTCAAATGGTCTTACTTGTCTTATGACAATATATATACCTTCTTTGGTGTACTATAGGAAAAGTTTGTTTTGAAAATTACTAAATAGGGGCCCCTGGGTGGCTCAGTCAGTTGAGCCTCTGACTTCGGTTCAGGTCAGATCTCATGCTCGTGGGTTCGAGCCCCACGTCAGGCGCTGTGCTGACAGCTAGCTCAGAGCCTGGAGCCTGCTTCTGGTTCTGTGTCTCCTTCTCTCTCTGCCCCTCCCCCTCTCATGCTCTGTCTCTCTCTGTATCAAAAATAAATAAAACATTAAAAAAAAAAAAGAAAATTACTAAATAGATATGTTTTAGTTATGATGGCATAGAGAAATTGATCATCTTCCTTTTTTTGCTTTTGCATAGAATTCAACATGATTCTACGTCAGCACTGTCAGATTCCTCCTAGTGTTTTGTCATCCTGATTACTAACCTGTTTCCTTAACCAGCTTCCTCATCTGAGTCCATAGGGAATTATAAATAGTGTAATTGTTTGGCGTTAGCTTTTAAGTAATAGGAATTATGTTCTTGTGAAATTTTAATTTTTACCATTATCTCCATTTTGTGATTTTTTTAAAACTCAAACATAAACAATGCCTTATTAGATTTATTTCTAGAAACATTCAGAACTACACTTACCTTTTAAGGTTTTAAAATCCTATGGTTATCAATATATAACAGGTGGCAGTAGAGAAAAGAGCTATCCTAAATTATTTTTATCATATATTTAATATTTGGAAATTTTATATCAAAGGAAAATAGAACAGAGTCTGGTACAGATTATAAAAATAAAGGATGATATGAAAAATTCACATATGGGTTTCGGAAGAGATCTTCATTAATCATTAGCAACTGTTATAAATATTTTAGATTTTTATTAAAAATATGATGCCAAACATTTTATAATTTGCATGTTGGAGTGAGATAGTGGTGCTCAGGAAAAATTTTATAAAATCAGAGTCAGCTGGAATTTCAGAACTGTACTTATAAACTCAAGGTTTCATCACTTGTTCAATAATTCCATGTACCCTGTAAATTGTTGCTGCATAAACATCATTTCTGAAACTTTGTTTGATTTTTTTTATTCTAAATATGTTGTAAGTTTTGTGCAAAATATAGATTAATAGCTTGAGTACATAAAGTTTTTTCTTCAAAAATTATAAAAACTTCTAAATTATAACTTGTTTATTAAAGATTTTGTTATGAAACTGTATTATACTATGATAATAAAGTGTTTGGAGGAAAACCACTGTTAGGATCAAGTAGAACTTCAATACGGCTTGTTCAGCCCTTCAGGATTGCTGGGTTCTACTCACTTTTCCCCTCATTCTGTACCCAGTCATCATGTGCTTGTCTGTTTGCCATAATTGCTTGGGCTTTTTCTTTTCTCTGCTTTGCAAATGGTGGTCCCTCTGGTCAGAACACCTCTCCCACCTCCCACTCTGCCCTCATGAAATCCTACTTTCTCCTTCAGGGTCAGCCTAGAGGTTCTTTCCTCCACAAGACTCCCCTGAGCCCCACCTGGGTGAGGAGTCCTGTCTATGTTCCCCAAACACCCTGTGCTTCCCTTATGACTACCAACAACCACGCCTATGCCACACTATGGCGGCTGTCTGTCTAAATCCACCTCTAGCCTGGAAGGCCCTGAGTGAGAATCCTGCTACATAGTCTTTGCTACCCTGGTACACCTGCATCTACCAGGATACAGGCCCGTAGTAGGCAATCAATAAATAAAAAGAATGAATGCCTATGAAGAAAACAGGATGTCAGCTGGTAAAATGTGCATATGAAAGGCTAACTCTGTCCACATTTGTTCCCTGTTATTGAACTAGATTTCAGCGTGGCCAATTTGATTATAGCCACCTCTAAGAATAAATGCAGGCTGTCACTTGATTTATTTAGTCACAGTTTTTGTGCCAGTTGTGAAGATGACTATGGTGGTCATAATGATACTCATCTAATGCTAGGTTCCAGCCATTCCATTTAGAGAGAATCAAAATCCAGATAGATTTAAATACACACACACACACACACACACACACACACACACACAATCAAGGTGGAAGGTAACACTAATATTTAAATTATAAATATGAATTCAAATGGTTTTTAATGAATGGCCAGATGTTTTAAAGGAAAGATTCAATTGGAGGAAATTGGCAGGAGAAGAGTTTGAGTAAAATTTCAAAAGTCTTATCTCAGCATTACCTTCATTCTTTAGATCTGATTTTCAGATGTTTAATTGCCTTCAACTTAAAGTTGGGACAAATGCAGGAGACTAAACATACCACAAAGAAATTGCTAGACATTCTTTTCAAAGTCTGCCGCGGCTTTTCTCTCCTTTCTATATTTATCTTTCAACAGTAATAATAAAATAAGTTGGAGGAATTGAACCATGTAATCACTCCTCCACGGCCCCATTTAAACAACCCTGTCATCTAGGTCTGTCTCCAGCCTATAAGCTGGCTGGGAACATCTTCAGGCTGCCAGGCCACCAGGTGGGACTCTGAGGTGGCAAGGCCACCAGGGGTGACAATCAAATCCAACACATAAAATCTGCAGCTGGGAACCCACACACTTTTCCAGGACTTTCTGTGCTTTTTTAACCTTTGGAGACCAGAATTCATCTCCTTGGTTTTGATTTTATTTCCTTCTTTGTGCTCCTGTCCTCTAGCTCTGCTTGTTGATTTCCTTTGCATTTATGCTCATCTCACTTTGCTTCTTTCCTCCATCATATGCCTGCTCCATACTGTGTCACTGCTTAGGAGTGAGGGATGCGTCATTACTGCCTTGAAGAGAGAACCAACAACTTGAGTTCCTGGGCTCTCGAGGACACTGCCCACATCCTGGGTTTTCAGGGGGAAAAAAAATAAACCTGTTGAAATAGACAAATAACTGATCCCTTCCTCAGGTTAGTCTGCTCCTGTGCAGCTGCCCCTTGAGTAAGGAGAGCCTGGGGCCAGACCAGCTGTGGCCATAGGTAGAGGCATCCTTAGAGGCTGCTGCAGGGAACGTGGCTTTGGGACAGTGTACGTAGGGCTTGTGAAGCAGTACTAGGTGAGGAACCAGACAGAGCCCAGGGAGAGGTGCTGAGGGGATATGGCTCACAGCAGTCCTTGTATACGGGGGATGTGCTGCCTGGAGCTCTGTCACAGCTCAAGGGAAGGAAAGCCATGCACTATATTTACTTACTCTCCTCTCTCCCACACCTGGCCCTTCCCCCGCAAGCCCAGGGGCGGCTCCTCCAGCTTCTGGGCTCTTGGAAATCTCCACAGAATCCTTTCACTTGGATGAATATTTTGTTCTGTCTGTGGTCTAACAAAGGTGGTGCCAACCAATTGCCCAGCCCCAAATTCCTTACACCAGTGCTATTTGGTTTCATTTATCACTGCAGGCTACAGTATGCTTTAGTTATGTAGATTCTGACATTTTAGCAGAAAACACTGAGGGTGGTGGTAGAGGGAGTGACAGAGAAAGTGAGGAGGGTGGGAGGGAGAGGAAAGGATGGGAAGGGGAAGGGGAGAGAGAGGCAGGAGAGCGAGATCTTAATGTCAGAAATAACAATAGGAAAACATTTTATATTTCCTCATTAAAACCAAGTGCATACATGTGTGTCTATAATCCTTTTAAAAGCAGTTCTTAAGCATTTCAATTCTTCTTGAAGCTTCCTTTTCTCCCCTTAAAGAAGGAAATTCATTTATTACATTGATAAAAAGATAGCATATGATTTGAACAGATAGCTGTGAGAAAATAACTTCATTTTTTTAAAGGGGGCGTATAGAGTCAGGAAAACTAAAGTGGTACAAATTTTGCTTGATAGCATTAAATTCTCTATTTTGTCAATGAGTTCGATTCTGAGCCTGATTCTAGAATTCTTACTTGAGAGAAACTACTACTTGCTCTTGTTCAATACAAGAACTGTTAATTACTCAGAATACTAAAGTCATGGCTGCCCTGACATATTTGTCATTCTGAACAACGCATAAGCCACTGTTCTAGGTCCTTCTTCCCTTTGGCTTCTTGGGGATACAAATGCTACTGTTTATAATAATTCTTTTGTTTGCATTCTGAATATGGTTGGGATATAAGTTTGTGTGTGACTAAAGAGCTACTCATTCCCATTGAAAACTTCACCAGATGGGATGAGGTTGACAAATTCTGAGATCCTCTCCCCTTTGCCTATACACAGTCTCTAAAAATGGAATGTTTTTAGAGACATGGATCATCCACTAGGACTTTTCCTCAGTGGACAGTCTCTATGGTGCCTATAGTGTAAAAGCTTTGCCAAACCCAATTGCTGATTGTAATCATAAGCCTGTGAGGAGCATGGCCATAAGCAGCAAATTCAAATACACAATATACGTTCTACCTAAGATTCTACTAAAAAAAAAAAACAAAAAACCCTGAGACTGAAGCAAGTAAATCAAGATGGAAAATACAGTATATTTTGGATAATAAAGGAGAGAACAATATGCTGCCATGCAAGGGTGTCCATGAATGCCACTCGTAACCACCGTTATTCTGCCTGTAGCCCAAAGCAGCACTTCTGTGATGACTGACATAGAACCAAGAAGGTCCTACAATCTCTCTGGATTCTTATCAAAGAGATAGAATCAAGGGCATCTTTCTTCTCTAAGAGACTAAGAATTTGCCATGCCTTACATCTGTTGTGATCTCAGTCACCACTTGCCATCACTCTGGGTCCTACCTTGATACTGCTGTGTCCACTCTTTTGGTTTATCTACGGAACACTCCCTTCTGTGCCCAGTGACCTTCCATATTCCTTAACCTTTACTCTGAAGATATTTCCATCTGCTTGCCTTAAAACTCTTGTCCCTCCAGAAGACTCCTTTCTCTGCAGCCCTCTAAAGATTGTCCTCAGGGTCACTAGGAGGGGCAGTGTCCTCCTCTGTCTTAGTTTCTTTTATGCATCTTTGATTCACATTGCTCCTGCACAATCTATTGCTACTCAAAAGTTCGTGGCCTCATGCTGCCATGCCACATTCTTACCATTCTCTCTCACAATTCTACCAACTTTGAGATCCCTTATTCACCCAAGTTTCATGTCATACTCCATGTAATACTCCAACATTTGGCCATCTTGTTGGGCTATTGCAATGTCCGTGGGGGGACCTTGACACCTTCTTACTGCTTCTTCCTCATGGCTCCCAAGTAAAGGAGAAACCAGTTTCTGGGTTCTCAGGTTGTTTACAGTGTGACCCCCCCCCCCATGACTTTCCCTCCTTAGTCATTGCTTCCATCTTTGTATCATGAACTTCATCATGAAAGCCATAGCACCTCCTGAATAGTGATTTTAAACATTTTACTCTAATACCACCCCTCTCCTCTTCATCTGCTCAGCTACTTACTCTACAGCAGTTCTTTATCTCCTATGAGACTTCCTATATATTATCCCTATCAATATCTGTGTTTATTAGACCTCCTTCTGTCTTTTTCCATGGTCCAACATTTTGATCACTTTCTTGACATGTTCTTCCTCATAACAATACATTTAAGAATCTTATAGCTTCATGTACCTTCTATCCTTCTGTTAAAATGGAGAAAGTGCACCTCTACCTTTCAAGGACAGATAAATTGTCCCACTTGTCCTTTAGGACATGCCCCCTTCCTTTTAAAAAACTTACCTTCTTCAGTTACTTCCCCATTTCTCTTCCACATCAACCATTTTTCCTGCTAGAGTGGATTATTCCTACTAGTATTCAAACTTGTTCCAGTATTTGTCTTCCTGACAAATATTGCTCACCTCCATCCCATGTAAATCATCAAAGATAGTTTAGATAAACTTCCCAGAGATTCTATGCGAGCTGTCTCCCTTTCCCTTAGTTGAATATGGCTTTTGCTTCTACCACTCAACTGAAAACTGATCTTGTCAAGGTCATGGTAACTTTTGTGTTGTCAAGTGCATCAAAAAAACATAATTTTCTGTTTTCATTTTACTTAACCTTGTAACAGCATTTAATAGAGCTAACTACTCTTCCTGTATTGAAATCCTCCTGAGTTTCACTAACACTGCAATCTAAGGGTCTTGCTTTCATTTCATTGGTGTCATCTTTTCACTTCCTCAGTCAACTGATGAGTAAATATTGGAATTCCACTAGGTTTGCTATCTTCTCTCTTTACATCCTTTTGGGAAGCTCATCACTTTCATGAGTTTAAATACTATCCATATGCTCATACCTCCTAAATTTTTGTCTTCAGCCCAGATTCTCCTTAACTCCAGAATTGTATATCTTACCTGCATCTGCTTGGATACTTTGCAGGCATCTCAACCCACACACAAACACACACACACACGCACGCACGCACGTATGTATGTATGTATCTGCTCTAAACCTAATCACCCTCTCCAAAATGTCTTCTTCTGGTGTTCCTCATTTGAGGTTGATTTTGCTTTACTTCACTTCCACCTCAAAACTATAAGCATGACTTTTTTATTTTACTTTCAAACTATGTTCTTGAATCCCTCTGCTTCTACGTACATCTCCACCACTACCCTGCTAGTCCAAACAGATTTAACTCTCACCTGATACCTGGACAACAAAAGCGGCCAACTTGCTTTTTTGATTCTTCTACTGTATTTTATATTTATCAAGCAGAGTGATCCTTTTAAAAAGACAATCGGATTTGTAGCTTTAATATTTTCCTATTCCTCTGAAATGGAATCCAGACTGATTATGGCCAGTGGCATTCTACATGATCTGGCTTCTACTTACATCTAGATTTTCATCTCTGTATGCTCTTCTCCTTGGTCACTAGCCTTTACCCACTTTGACTTCTTTTAGAGCCTCTGATTCTCCTTATCCTTCTACCAAGACTGCACAATGTTTTCCTATTCTTTCATTAGACCCCGGTTCCTCAGAACTGACCCCTCATTGTCTAAGTCTCAGTTTATATGTCAACCCCTCAGAGAACTCTTGCTTCACTATTTAACACAGATCCACCCTTGTAAATTTTCAACACATCCTGGTTGGTTTTTTCCTTCATGGGAATTATAATTTATACTTATTTACTTTTTTTTCATTTATGTATCAAAGTAATCCTATCTGCCACTAAATTGTAAGTGCCATGAATTAGCCAACCATGTCTCCATTGCTTACTACTGAGCTTCCAATGCTCAGCACAGTTCCTGGTAGATTGTGGTTGATAAATGAAGACTGTGCCAAATTTATCTTGAAACAGGTGGGGTTTTTACCCCTTATATTTCCTCTCTATGTTATATTATACTATATTCATTAAAAAAATTGCCTTTTCTAAAAACATACATACTGAAAAGAGATTCTATACACTTTTTGGGTAACAGTAATTCCTAATAATACATGTTTATATAATAACACTCTATAATTAAGTAGTACTTTCTATTTTAAAGTTCCAAAACTATTTAGAAATCATAATTAATGAAAAGGCAGATGTGGGGACACTGTCATTAAAAATAATTTTATATATAGATTCAAGCTTCCTTTCTTGATTCTTGCTCTGATATACATCAAGAGTCTAATTCAAGATATTTAGTTAACTGCTTGACCTAGTGATCCTCATTTGGAAAATGATGTGCCAACAGTTGAAGAACATGTACATCAACAAAGTCAAGCTCCATAATTAAAGACTCATGAAACACTGATATTGATAGCTATAAAATGAAAAACAAAAATCATAGTTATGGGGGGAAAACATAGAATAAGAATAGTACCCAAATAATTGTATTCCTTTTACCTGTCATTTATTGAAAACTCACTATATTCCAGAAAGTTTTCTGGTCTCTGGGAGAGTAAAGCTGTATGTGATACAATCTTTGATTTCTTTGTAGAGGGGAGACATGTACATCAACATGAAAATGTGATAAAATTTGTAAGTGCTTTGGGAAGGAAGCTACTAACTCTGGCTTGAGACATCCAGCAAGGACTCTCCTAATGAGACTTTTGCACCATTTAACAAGGAGTACAAGACGGGTGTCTGGGTGGCCCAGTCTGTTAAACGTCAGACTCTTGATTTTAGTTCAGATCATGATCTCAAGGTTTATGAGTTAAAGCCCTGCACTTTTGGTGTGGAGTCTGCTTGGGATCCTGTTTCTCTCTCTCTATGCCTGTCCCTGGCTTATAGAGTATCTCTCTCTAACTCTTTCTCTTTCAAAATAAAATAAGCTTAAAAAAAAAAAGGAGTAGAGGAAGCCAGGTAAAGGAGGTGAAAAAGAAAGAGGAGGGCATTTGCAGAAGAGGAGAGAGACATGAAGATAGGAAAATATATGGCCTGTTACAAGAATGATCACTAGGGTGGGAACAGGGGGTACAGGGAGCAGAGTGGCAAGGAATAAGATAATGCATAGTCTAGCGTAATTTATGTTTTTGGAAAAAAAAAAGTTGAGGTCTTTAGTATGCTCCATCAGTAACTGAGAAGACTGTGAGACCTGAAAACTTCATCCTATGCCTTACATTTTAGGTTAATATCATAATTTAAAAGTTCATAGTCTTGATAATATTATTCCAAAACTGTTTAAGTAATCAGACTGAACATTTCCTGCCATTTTTCTTTAAGAACAGAGGTCATTAAGTCCATTCAAACTTGGTGGTCTTTTATCTATATATTACTCCATCTTTAGATGATTTAGGGCCTAAGTTTTAAGCTATCAATTTCAGCATCATTTAAAGATTAAATGGAAAAAGTTTGGCTCATTAGAGTTCCTGCCCATGACTTGTCTTTTACATATGTAGAGTGGGTGGTCATCTGTGTTAGATGATGGGAAGATTCCAGGAAAGGCTTCTTGCTCAAAATTTTTTTGCAGCCTGTATGAGTCACAGTGATAGACATGACGTATTAGAAATTCCTCAGGGTTAAAATATTGTCTCCCAAACCCAGCTTCTTTATCTTTTTACGTTTAAGGTGCAAATGGCTTTCTAACTGTCACATTCCAAGGACATTCTTAAATTGTCATCTCACTTGACTTCTGCCAAATTTGAGACTGAGTAGATGTTTTTCTTGAGCTATTTTCAGTTTTTGTGTTCTCTAATTAGTCTTGGGCTCTCTAACCCTTCAAACTCCTGCTTAGAAAGATATAAGCCAGGGCTTAGAAAATAGATTTTATTTAATCCCACACTTTTTCGTCTGTTGACTCACTGCAGCCTTCTGTTTGCCTGGTGTCCCCAAGAAGGAAGTTGACCTATTTACCTTTTTCTAGGGTGCCAACCTTCTTTCCTCTGCTTGGATATAAGCGGGATTTTCTCCCAGCTGAATGGGATGCTGAGGGGGCGTCTTAGGTTCAAGTTCTCCATCTTCCAAGTTCAGCCCATCCTTTTGTTTTGTTTGCAATGCTCTTTTCTCCTTCCAGAAGCACTTGGTTGCTCTTCATGGCCTTTCCAGGTTCTAATAATGCAGGTCCATTTTTTCCTCATTGGCTTCCCTTCCTTTGACACTTACATACTTTTTAGTTTTGTTAAGTCAACAACAATTTGAACTTCTGTATTTCATCATATAGCTGTTATCACCTGCTATCATTACCTCTTCCATTCTTTTGATATTCTTGAATTAGAACAGTTTTATGGCTTTTAGTAGGGTTTGGATGACTAAGGTAACTAAGGTAAATGTCTAAGTTTGGGCTGCCATGTTCAATTGGAGGTCTTCAGAACTACTATTCTATGATACAAATGCCTTTTTATGTAATGTTTAATAACTCTCCATGGCCCTGCCTTCATAAGAGTAAAATCTGAACTCCTACAGGATGTTTCTCAAAGCACTTCATGCTCTGGCTTTTATTAATCTGTCTTTCAGGAAGGTTCTTTGCCTCTTTCACTTCTGGTCCTTTTCTAAGAGTCAGTTGAGGTGTAATGGTCTTCTAATCTTTCCTGGTTGAGTAGTACAGAGAAGCCGGAGACGCACAGTGAATAAGCTTACATACTCATTGTAGAAGAAGGAAAGACTTTGGAAACTTCTTGATCTATTAAATAGTGTAAGCAAGAAGCAATGCAGCACATGCAAAAGAGGATTTCAGCAAAGAAGAGAAGCTTGAGGTGTTCGCCAGAGCCCCAAAGTGGCTCCAGGATCAGATACAACAGACATACTGGGGGAACAAGAGAAACAACTGGCATAAAACAGAGACCTTAATTAAAAGCCTCTTTGTTTACAAGCCCATGTAAGCTGAGTCCTCATTCTTCCCTTTTCTTTCATTCTTCCCTTTTCTTTCATTCTTCCTTCTATTCCCTTCCTCTGCCCCCATTTTCTTCCTCCAGCCAACCCCTCTCTATTCCTCTTCCTTCAACTTCTCTTCTCCCACTCTCTTTCCAACTGATTGAATTATTGGTCCTAAGTATTTACTCCTTTGTAATAATGTATACCACTTTGGTTTAGGTCTACTGGCGGCTGGAATATAGTACCTCATCCCTTGAATTTGGACTTTGCCATGTGTTGCTTTGGCGACTGACACGTTAGAAATACAACATGAGAGGCCTGAATTATGCTTTCACAGTTGGGCTTGCTGTCTTGTTCTTCTGACACAGCCATAGAATAACATTTTATGAATACCCACTGCCTTCTCATTCTGGCTTCCAAAATAAAGCCTGTGGGGCAGAGCCATTCAAGTCAACCTATAGGCCTGCTTCTTGAAGCAGAGCTTCCCAGTTACCAACAGGGGCAAGGTCAAGAAAAAATTTCAGTTCCTAAATGCCACTAAATTGTTGTATCTTTCATGCAGACAGAGGTAACCAATACAGAAATTCATACCAAGAAATAGGGTGCTGCCATGAAATGTTGAAATATATGGCATTGATTTTTGGTCAGGGTGGTGGGATTATAGGGAAACTTTGACAAATGTTTGAAAAATAGCAACCCATGTTTATCATGGTAAAGAAATTTGTTAAAACTACTGCCTGTGGTTTGAAGACAATGTATCAAATAAGCCTGCAAATTGGCGTGAGGAGATTTTAGAGGGAACCTTTAATGTATGAACTGGCTGCTGCCAGCCGAACTTGATAAACTACAAGGAAAGAGTGAGCACTTGGAAAAGGACTGGTCAATTTACACACAAAATGTATATATACACACATACACACACACGCACATATATATGTATATTCTATGTTAGAGATTTCTCCCTAAGTGCTGGTTCCATTGCTCTCTACTAATTTTGATGTTATATTTTCATTTAGTTTAAAATGTTTCATAATTTTCACTTTTTATTGACCTATAGATTATATAAAAATATGTTAGTTTCCAAATAGTTGAGAATTTTCTAAATATCTTTCTGTTGTTGATTTTTTTAAATTTAATCCCATTGTAGTAAGAGAACATATTTAGTATAACTTGAAAAATTCAAATTTACTGAGGATTTTTAATGCTTGTAATATGATCTACCTTACAAATGTTTCACATGCACTTGAGAAGAAATGTGTCTAAGTCAGGGTCAAGTTGATAATTGTGTTGTTCCATCTTTTGTATCCAAATAATGACTTTCTATCTATATGTTCTTTCAATTATCAAGAAAGGAGTGTTAAAAATCTATGACTATAACTGGCCTTGTCTATTATTTTTTCAATTCTATCTGTTTTTGCTTCAAATATTTGTAAGTTCTGATATTAGTTGCATGATTATGTTATTTTGATTAAATGAATTCTTTATCTTTATGAATTGAGCTTATTTAACCCTGGTAATATTCTTTACTCAGGAACATATTTGTATGATTAAGTAATATATTCCAGTCTTCTTTTGATTGTGTTCATATAGTATATTTTCACCTGTGTTTTTACTTTTAACTCCTGTGTTTTTATATATAAAGTGTATTTCTTGGGGCACCTGAGTGGTTCAGTCAGTTAAGTGTCTGACTCTTGATTATGGCTCAGGTCATGATCTCATGGTTCATAAGATGGAGCTCTGTGCTAAGTGTGGAGCCTACTTAAGATTTTCTTTTGCTCTCACTCTCCCTCCCTCTGTCTTTCCCCCATGTGTACATGCTCACTCTCTATTTTTTGTAGGCAGTGTATAATTGAGTTTGATTTTACTTCCTGCTCTTTCAAGATATATATATATAACACTGTATTCATTTGAGGTGTAGAACGTAATGATGTGGTTTTGTGTATATTGTGAAATGGTTGCTCCAATAAGTTTCTTTAACATCCATCATCTCACATACCGAAAATTTTTTCTTGGCATGAGAACTTTTAAGATCTACTCTCTTAGCAACTTTCAAATATCCAGTACAATATTATTAACTATAGTCACCATGCTGGACAGTACATCTTCAGGACGTACTTGTACCTTTTGACCACATTGACCCATTTCCCCCACCTCCCACACTGCACCTCTGGCCTTACCAATCTGTTCTATTTCTGTGAGGTTCTGCCTTTTAAAAATTTAATTCTTATTTAATTTTATTATTTTAGATTACACATATTAGGGAGGTCATATAGTATGTGAGTGTGTGTGTGTTGAGAGTAGGCTGGAGAAGCAATGAGTAAAAAAAAAAAAA
>NC_043702.1:35461488-35496571 GCF_006229205.1 Suricata suricatta | reverse complement strand
TTTTTTTATTTTCTGCTAAAGTTTTTATAATCAGAAAATCATTTTAATTAAATTGAAGAGCTCAAATGTCTTCTCTTTAGGTACCTTCCCTAGCTCCTTAGTCCAAATTAATCGCTCCCTCTTTGGTCCTCCTATAGAAACTATTAGGAAATTGTGTTCTAATGACTTGTTTACATTTATGTCTCCATCACTAGACTCTGAGCTCCTTGAATGTAGGAACAAAGTTTTGTTTCATATTATATCCTTGGTGTCTGACCTATAACATACCTGTTACATATCAAAATCACCCTTAATAAAGCAAAACTCAAATCCCCTGTAGCAGCAACTTTTAATCAGTGGTAGAGGGAACACTGCCTGCTTTATTTAAAAGGCATACTCTGTGTTAAGATATCATTTTTTATTTGGAAAATGGGAAAGATTATCAATCAAAAAAGTCAAGTTTAACAAGTCATCTTGGATGTTGGTGATAGACTGATGTGTCCTCAGTGGGATATGTGATAGGCCACCCTGGGAAGTGACAGAATTCGGGGTTTGGGAGATACAGTATGTGTGGATGTGTGTGTGCGTGCACAGTGTTTATATTTGGAGAAAGGAGGCCTGGCTTTGAAAAGTACTGCTCTTAGATCTACCTTTGGAGTGAGAATCTCCAGTTGAAGAAAGGGCAAACCTGAGTGTTCTGAGTTCTTTGAGTTTCTTACCCAGAGTCCTCTCTGTCCTGGTCTCAAGATGTGCTGCTCTTTCTGAGAAGGTTATAGTCCAAAAAGAGTCAAAATCCTTTAATTTGGAGCTCAGCCATCTCCTGACTTCGAGGTGGTTTTACTTAAATACTTAGAGATACAAAGAAAAGTACACAGGCACGGTTGATAGAACATATAAATTGCTTACAAAATATAGTTTCCTTAGCCTTTCACAGCTAACTGGCTCCACTTTTATTCCACATGAGATTTTAGGAATGGAATACAGCCTAACAGAGAACCCCATTCACTCAATATCCCCCCCTTACCCAGTTCTGCCCTTCGGATTCGAGCTCTGTCTCCCAGGCTTGTTCTCTGGCCTGAGAGACAGTGTTCTCCCTACCAAGTGACACCAGGAGAGGCCTTACCCTTAGGGCTTATTGTGAACTTACTCCGTTTGACACATGTTCAATAGTAGAACTGAGATGCTGAGTGCAGAGTTTCAAAGTAAGGACTGAGCAAACATTAAGAGAGTGGTTATATGTTAACTGTAGCACTGTGATTCTGTAAGGAAAGTAGCCCCTTCTTTTACTCATGATCTGAATATTCACCATCCCAAGAAAATATTTTTGAGGTACTAGCTGATATGCTTTTGTTCTTGGTATTTCTTTCTACTTCTTAACCGTGTCTAGAAAGACACTTTATTGCCTCTGAATGCAGAGAAGGCGGGGGGGTAATTTTCAACTTTAGTTTTGAAAACTCAGGCACTACTGAGCCAGAGCAAAAGCTAAATATAGACAGCATTAGGTGGAGTCCATTTCTACCTGCCCAGATGAGGCCTGTGGAAGAAATAGACACCAGACTCTTTGTACCTAGAATGACACAAAAACAGAAGTGTGCATATGTGTCATACCTTGTCACATGGGGCTTCTCCACCTCTCAGATTTCCCTGTAACACAGTATGGCACAGAAGGCACAGAAAATTTCAAGGCCCAGAGTGGGGGCAGATGTCCTGAAGCTCACAGTCCAGAAGATATCATTTCCAGAATGGGAAGGACATTACCCAAAGCTCGTGGGTGGCATGTTCACAGGTGAGAGAGCACAAGGTGTGAACAGGCTTTGGAGTTGAGAACGAAAAGCCCCAAATAATTTTTCCCTCTCTGCCTTTGAATCATTTAAATCTCACACTTGGTTTTTTTGTGTGAGCATAGTTGATTATAGGTACAAAAAGAAGCTATACCTTAATGTAGAATAAAATGTCTTTTCTGATTTAAAAAGTGCATTTGATACAAAGGCCAACAGGCAAAATAAAGAAGATAAATGGGAAGTTAAAACTGTTTGAAAATATTCTCTTCACTTCGAAATGGTAGCCATATAGTTAGTCTAGCACATAAGTGCAATGTAATTAATGCTATTAACCAAAATGTAATTCAAAATTTCTAAGAAAACTTTATACTTCTAGAGTAATTGAAGCCATTTAAAGTAAAACTTTACCCTCTTCTTTTATCTTGGATATTCTTTCAACTGTCACATCCATGTTTTTTGATTCAAAAAGGAAAGGGATTGAGGGGTGCCTGGGTGGTTCAGTAGGTTGAGCATCTGACTCTTGGTTTTTGCTCAGGTCATGATCTCACGGTTTGTGGGTTTGAGCCCCGTGTCCAGCTTCATGCTGGCAATGCAGAGCCTGCTTAGGATTCTCTCTCTCCTTCTCTCTCTCTCTCTGCCTCTTCCCTACTTGAACACATACACTCTCTCTTTGGTTCAAAATAAATAAGTTTTAAAAAAGTTGAGGTATTTCAAATCTCTAGATTTCTTTTCCTCCAATAAACTGACTTACATTTAGCTCGTTGTTACTGTGATCCAGTGTCACATAGTATTACACTAATGAAATAGAGATGTGTCACTTTGATAAAATACATAACTAATCTCAACACTAAAAGTTCCAGTATAGTTACAGAAATAGGTAATAGCATGGGTACTATAAATAGTCAGTGTTTTTATTGTAAAAATGGTGTCAGCATTTTCATAATCAGTCCCTATTTCAAAAATTATAATTTGACCAGAGGATTTTATGCAAAGATTATAGTGGTTTTTGAACTATCCACCAGAGAATTTTTTTTCAAAGTGACTTTTCCCAGACAGATTTGATATTTGTTCATATTTAAAAGACAAGTATAGGAGGACCAATTTCCTCATTGCACCATTATTTCAGATGTCCTATGGCCACTGCCACACACTCGCACACACACACAGAGGGATTAGTGACAAAAGGCGACCAGGATCCTGCATGAGTGTCTTCTGGGCGAAACAACTTCCCAGTTACGAATCTCTTGACTGGGCTCCAAAAATAGCATATTTCCTTTGTTGGCTAAATTTCTCTTATGTAAACTTTATAGAGTGACTTCCTTGTTCTTTGTTTTAAAACCATACATTCCAAGAGTCTTTCTCCACTCACATCCTCTCAGGTGACTATGTCATCTCCTTAAAACTGGAAGGCCCTTTCTATTACTGCCATTCATTTTGTTGTTTGTTTTTAGTAGGTATTTTCTTACCTTATGCTTGCATTTGAAGATGGGAGCTAAGTGAATTTCCCCAAATTTAAATTCCTAGTGACCTACTTCAGTGCCTTAGATCCCCAGACACACCCAGATTTAATACCTCCTAGGATCCTGGTTTCCATTGTTGACACAGAACAACATCTTCTTCCTCTACTGTTCCTGCTGCTCTTCTCTTCGTCCTCCTCTCTGGAGTATCAATGGATATTATTACAAAAATTAAGGCATTTCTTTATCATTTTCTCTTCTAAAACAACACCATCATGAGAATAAAACACACCCCAGACTTGCTAGCCCTTGCAGGATGGGAAGCAGCCCAGAACAGAAAGCCTGCAATTGCTTTTTCTTATATGTAATGTCTGTGCTTCCTCATGCATTTTAGAATCCCATATGCTGTTACCTCTTACTGGAGAAAGGAAACTGAAGCTCTGGAATTCATGGACAAGAGGGTCACAATAATTTAAACAATTCATCATCATCATCGTTGTTTTTATTGTTTTGTATTTGTTTTGCTCCCATGTCCTCAGTGTTTTTCTAACACTTTGTTCAGATAATGGCTATATCTCTTGGTCATTTACGGAACTCTTTGCCATGGGAAATTTTTGAAGAAAGTGTCTGTCTGACCTAATCCTGTGCTTTTCCATGGGCCTACTTCATCTGTAAACAAGACAGTGAATATAAAGCAGGACCCCTTGACTCTGACCTAATCCGGGCAACTGCTTGGACTCTCTCAGTTGGCTCTGCTTGAATTGTTGCTACATGAGATTCAGCTTGAGCTCACTAATCTCATGTCTATCTGACCTCAAAAGGTCTCTGTAGTTCCCACTGAGCACCTCCTTCTCTTCCTTAAGCGGGAATTGGACAGGGACCAAGATTCATTCTTCTTTGTATGCCTACAACTAAGGACATAACAAGTGCTCATTAAATATTATCTGTATGAGTGAGATAATCCACTAATCAATTAATTGTGACTTGTTTATCCATTCTCCTGGGAAGTAATACAATGAGAAGTTAGAATAAGGGAATGCCTCTTTGGCCAGGGGGCAGAAAAAATGGAAATTAAATACACGATTCTATCTGTATTAGCTCCATTCACCAACCAAATGAACTCACCATGCGCAGACTGTTCTGCAGAAGGTGTTAATTCACAATGATTCAAATTAACATTAATATTTGCAGACATTGCCTTTCATTTATCTTAGCTCATTTACTTTATCATAAAATAAAGCTGACTTAAATATTAACTATAAGCAGAAAAAATTTTAGATGGTTATGTAGTATAGCAAGCCTTATAAGGCATTAATCTTCATTACTGAGGTGACATTTGATAATTCCCTTAGGGATATACCACTTCAGTTACAAGATTCCTCAAGGGAAAAGAAGACTACTTTGATATATAAGCATCTTGCATGTTACCCAAATAAAAATTTTCTTTTGATAAACATGAGGATGGAGTCCAGGAAAAATGAGAAATGTATATTTAATAGATTGACTTGATCACCCCAACTTTTTATATTTACCAGTAGCCATGTTCTCTGGTACCAGCCTCCCACACTGATCTTAGACTTAGACATGTAACTTAATTTGGACAAAGAAGAGGCTTGAAAAATTCTCCTGCATTTCCATTTATTCACTTGGACTCCAGAGTCCAAGTCTATTGTGTTCTCCTGTCAGAAGAACACACCCAGACTAGCCAGCTGGAAGGATTCAGAGAGGGTGGAAAAGATTATAGGTGTTTTAGCTGAGGCCCCTAGGTCCATCCAGCAGCCGACTGGGCACAGGAGTGAGCCCAGGCTGGATCAGTTGAACTTAGCCCTCTCTGATCAGCTGAACTGCTCTGCAGAGTGATGATTTCATAAGAAATAATTAATGGTTGTTATAAGCCACCAACCCCAAGGATTGTTTGTTACATAGGATTGTTTGTTATATAGTGTTATTGTGGTGATAGGCAATTGATTCAGTTTTTTCTAGGTTTTTCCTAGAAGCCTGTGAAATCTCCAATTCATTAAAAAGTACATAATGTTGATTAACTTGAAGATATTAGTAATTTCAAGTAGAGAGGAGACACACAAATGAAAAGTTGAACTGGAAATTAAATTTGTTTTCTGAAGGAATAAAAAAGAAGTGGGTAAAATGAGATAACTTTCAGAGTCAATATGTTGTTTTAGTGAAACACGGGCTCCAGAGGCAAAATGTGTGGGCTAGAATTTTGGTTCCAACAGTTCAATAGCTGTGTGATATTGGTCAAATTACTTAATCTCTCTAACATATATTTTCCTGAGCTGTAAAACTGAAAACCTACTGATGGCTGATGGTCTTTAAAATTATTTGAGCTATATGTAACATCCTTACAACAGTTTTGAGAGATAATAAGCAGCTATTCTAGAACAGGTGAGGTAAAAAGTGAGTAACATAAAATTATTAATTACTATGTGGCAAGTTTAAGGATGCAATCAATCGTAGACTTCAAATAGGAGATATATATAGCCTTTGTCAATTGCTTGTTTCTGGATATATTTAAAGGCCTGCAATCAGTTGCAAAATTATTAAACAATGGAAGAGTAGGTGGGGCATAGGGAACAACTCAAATTCAAATTATGTGATTATAGGCAAGTCCTAAAACCTTCCTTGAATTCAACTTATTTATCAGTAAATGAGGGTGTGGTTGAGCATGATGACCTCTGAAGAACTGTATACGTTGTAAATTCATAACCTCTAAGCCTATAGTAGTAAAGTAGGAAAACATAAACTGACCTCACGTCAAAGCCTTGAACTGATATTTTCTTAACATTAATATCTTTAATTGATAAGAAATAATAGCAGTAAGAACCTTTAAGTAATGCCCTGTTGTTATATACAAAGAAAAAGACTATAATCTGTATTGATAATGTTTCCTGAGGACCTACTAGATACTGTGATAGATGCTTAGGACTAACCAATAAAAACACATTTCCATTAGTACCTAGGGTATAGTGAGGAGACAAAGACTGGAAACCAGAACACAGACCAACAAGGGAATCAGGGAGAGAAAAAAAAATCATCTCTTTAAAAAAAAAAACTCTCATTTTTTGTTTTTTATAAATGGTTGGTCTTGCTGATTGAGGAGATAAAGTCCAGATTTCTTATGCTTGTAGCCACTAGAACATTGCCCCCACCCCCCACCACAGTTCTTACTGGTTTTATTATTTTTCCCTAAGAGTATAAAAATGGAAAATCTTCCTAAGCAAAATATGCTTATCGCTCAACAGAAATTAAAACTAAAGCAATGCGTATTTACTAATTTATTGACCCCACTGCACAGCCAGCATTCTCCACACAGCCTGACCATGCTGGTGGCGGGACTTTCAGCCTGGCCAGAGGCCCCTGGATGTCTCCGCTCATAGAGGTAGCGTTAGGAGAAACTAGTAAGCCGGAACTTCTTTTTCCTGTTTATTCCTTGTGAACTTCCTGTGGGCTTCCTATCAGTTTCTGGTTGCTGTGACAGTCACTTGAGTAACCCCTAAATCCAATTTGTAGTTTTCCCAACATTTAGAGGACCAAGTTTCTGATGCCCCAATGCAGATAGCAACCCCAGCTGAGCAGGACCCCTCACAGAAGTCTGGCTTTCATTCAGCCTCACTGTACCCTTCCTCTAAGATTCTCTTGTAATAATCTCATCCTTTTCTTTTGTATCCCCTGCTGTTTCCTGCCGTTGCTATTTTTGAGATACTTTAAAGACCTATTTTTACTTTTTCAGTTACCTAGTTAAGAATTTATACCTAGTAGTTATCTATCTTTGTGTTAAATTATCTCCATGCAAAAACTGGTATGGTTTCTGTCTCTTGACTGAAATTGGAAGTAAAATAAGGATCCTAACTATAAATATGTATACTTATATATTATATACATACACATGTGTACATATATGCATGTATATATACATATACACATCTATATATAATTTTTTCAACTTTTAATATTGAAATACAACTTACATACAGTAAGTGTGTTTCTTAGTTCAAGCTGCTATAACAGAATACCACATACTAGGTGGCTTATAAACTAATTTATTTCTCACAATTCTGCAGTCTGAGAAATTTAAGATCAGGGTGCTGGCATATGAATGTCTCATGAAAGTCCACTTTCTAATTCATTAATGGCCATTTTCTTATGTCCTCATATGGTAGAAGGGTGTGGAAGCTCTCTTCTATAAGGGCACTCATGAGTGGGTCTCTTTATTAAGGGCATACATTTCAGTCATGAGGGCTCTACCTTCATAGCCTAATTACTTTCCAAGGTCCCACCTCCAGATACCATCACACTGGGGCAAGATTTCAACATATGAATTGTGTGTGGGGAGGGATACAAACATTTAGTTTATAGCCATGTATATATTTTTTAAAGGTTGATGAAGAGTGTGTGTGTGTGTGTGTGTGTGTGTGTGTGTGTGTGTCTTCTATGAAATCATCATCTGGATGAAGATACAGAATATTTCTAGCCCTCAGAAGCTTCCTGGTGTCCTTTTCCAGTCAAAACCTGCAAAGGTAACTACTATGGAAATACATATTAATAGAATTATACAGTATGTAATTTTGTATGTGTCTGACTTCTTTTGCTGAACATAATGTTTTAAATGTTTATTTTTGAGAGAGAGACAGAAAGAGAGAGCAAGTGAGCATGAGCAGGGGAAGGCAGAGAGAAAGGAAGACACAGAATCCAAAGCAGTCTCCAGGCTCTATATCATGAACCGTGAGATCATGACCTGAGACAAAGTCATATGCCTAACTGACTGAGCTACCCAGGCGCCCCTGCTGAACATAGTAAGTTTGAGGATCATTGATGTTTTCATGTGTATTCTTTCTAATTAGTGTGCTGTATATTCCATTATATGCATATCATAATTTGCTTATTCACTTTCTTATTGATGGGCATTCAGTTTGTTTCTAGTTTGTGGTATTTTTAAATAAAGCAGCTATGAAAAATCTTGCACAAGTCTTCTGGTGAACATAAGTACTCACTATGTGGTATATACCCAGAGATGGAATTGGTGGGTCATAGAGTATATATTTGTTCAGTTTTAGCAACTTCAGCCAAACTGTTGTCCAAAGCAGTTTAATGTATACAACACATCTTTGGTCTACATCTTTGCCATTATCTCTTTGCATGTTACTTCTTACCTACATGATGGAGGTTGAAGTTTATGTTGCTTATGTTACGCTGTTTAAAAAAATTATTTTTTCCCATGGGTCTTCATTTTGGATGTTTTCTATTTATCTTTAAGTTTACTCATTTAGTCTTCTATTGTATCCAGTCTGATGTTACACTCATCTAGTGAGTTCTGAATTTCAGATATTGTATCATTCAGCTCTAGAATTTCCATTTTATTATTTTGAAAGTGTTAAAATTCTTTGTGTTTTCATCTATTTTGTATAGGATTTTAATTTTTTAACTGTTTATTTTTAAGAGAGAGAAAGAGGAGGGGCAGAGAGGGAGACAGTGGGCTCTGTGCTGATAGCAGAGAGCCCCATGCGTGGCTCAAACCCCACGAATTGTGAGATTATGACCTGAGCCAAACTTGGATGCTTAACTGACAAAGCCACCCAGGCACCTCCAATATTTTAATATGTTAACCAGAGATATTTAGAAATTCCTCCCTTTGGGGGCACCTGGGTGGCTTAGTTGGTTAAACATCTGACTTTGGCTCAGGTCATGATCTTGTGGTTTGTGGGTTTGAGCCCTGCATCGGGTTCTGTGCTGATAGCTCAGAGCTTGGAGCCTGTTTCAGATTCTGTGTCTCCCTCTCTCTCTCTCTGCCCCTCCTCAGCTTGTGCTCTGTCTCTCTCTGTCTCAAAAATAAATGAACTATAAAAAAAATTAAAAAGAAATTCCTCCCTTCTGATACCCACTTCCTTTATTTGAAATATCTGTAGATCTATTTTGATTTCTGTTTCAATCGAGATTATGTACATTTTTGAAACTTTGCATATTGTGTTTAATTACCATTTAAAATATCTTCTAAGAGATTACCCAATGATTTAGTGTTGAAATGGAAACTTATTGTATATTTAGCAAGGCACAGAAACAAGAATAAATTGGTATTCATTTTTTTTCAAAGAACCAGCATTTTATTTTGTTTCTATTTTTCTATTTTCACTTTCATTGATTTAGACTTTTACCTTTATTTGTGTATTTCTTGATTTTAGTCTGTTCTTCTTTTTCTAGTGTTTTAAAATACTGACTTGAAACCTTTCTTTTTCTCTAATATAAGCACGTTGTCCTACAAATGGCTCCCCAAAATGCTTTACATACACCTATAAGGTTTTTAATTTTTATTTTTATTCAGTTCAAAATATTTAAAATTTTTCTTTTAAATTGCATTTCTGAATCATGGTTATTTAAAAGTGTATAGTTTATGGGGCACCTGGGTGGCTCAGTCAGTGAGGTGCCTGTGGGGAGCCGCAAAGATTTCAGCTGCTTGGCCATTTACTAGCCAGATTTGTCACTCCCTGTGGGGAGTTGCAAATAGGCAGGGGAGCGCCACTCCCTGTCAGAGGAGAAGCCAGAAGATCGAAGATCAACCGCTTGCAGGCAGGGTGGTATCGGCCCCTCAGGCGCTGTGCTAGAACACTTTAGTCTGGTTCCTCTTTTACTCCAGCCTTAATCCCTTAACCGTTTCCTAGCAACCGACCTAGGTCAGCTGCCTTGTCTTCCCTCCTTGAAACCTTTATAAGATAGGGTGTTTTCTCAATAAAAGAGAGGAGGCTTGATCAGAAACCGTGTTGTGTCCTTACTCTCTGTGCTCCCCCTTCCTGCCCTGCTCTCTCTCCTTCCCTCAGGAAAAGAACCCACGACGATTCTCCGCCCTGCTGGCCGGGGTGGACGAGACAGGTTCCAGACTGGCTCGGGTCATGATCTGACAATTCATGGGTTCGAGCCCCTCTTTGGGCTCTGACCTGGCAGCTCAGAGCCTGGAGCCTGCTTTGCTTTCTGTGTCTCCCACTCTCTCTGCCCCTCCCCTGCTCACCCTTGCTTGCCCTCACTCTTTCTCTCCCTCACTCTCTCTCTCCCTCTTTCTCAAAAATGAATAATCATTAAATAAATAAAAGTTTATAGTTTAATCCCCAAACATATGGGAATTTTTTCAACATTTTTTCCCTTAATAATTTCTAGTTTAATTCCATTTTGGCCCAATAACATATTTTACACCATCTCTATTTTAAATTTATTCAAGTTTGTTTTATGACCCAGACTATGGTTAATATTAGTGCTTGTTTCCTGGGTTCCTGAATGCATATTTTGAGACTGTTGTGTAGAGTGCTCTCTGTCAGTCAAATTTAGTGGTTAATAGTGTTCAAATCCTCTGTGTTCTTATGATTCTCTTTACATACTCAATTACTGAGAGAGGGTTGCTGAAGTGTTCCACTCTAATTGTGGATTTGCCTATTTCTTTTTCAGTTCAATTTTTACTTCATATATTTTGAAGCTCTACTGTTAGATTCTTACTCACTTAGGATTATTATGTCTTAGAGAACTGACCATTTTGTCATTATATAATGTGTCACTCTATATCCTCAATAATATTTCTTGTTCTGAAGTTCAATTTATTTGATATTAATATAGCTATTCTAGCTTTCTTTGGATTAGTATTTATATGTATATATCTGTATTCTTTTACATTTAAACTGTGTGTTTACAGTAAAACAGGTTTCTTATTGACAGTATGTAATTGGATTTTGCACTTTTTTAAATTTGAAAATAATCTCTATTTAAACTTCTAGCTTAGACTATTTACATACATTGTGATTATTGGTACAATTAAACCAGTAATCTTAGTTGCTATATTCTACTTTTTCCCACTTGTTCTTTGCATCTCTTTACCTACCTTTTCTTGTTTACTTGAACATTTTTATGACTTAATTTTATCTCTATAGTTGACTTATTTATATTTCTTTAGGGCAGCCACTAATATTTTAGAGTCTACAATATACACATTTCATTGATCAGAATCTATCTTCAAGTAATACTATTTCCTATATAAGAACTTTATAATAGTGTGTTCTCAATTTCTTCCTCCTGTTATTTGTGCTATTTTTATCATGTATTTTAGTTATGCATTTGCTATAAACATGAAATAAATTGCAATGGTACCATATTCTTTCTCTGTGGAAGGAATATTTCTTACAGCGTAGTACTTTTGGTTCTGAATTTTCTCAATATTTACCTACCTGAAAGAATCTTTACTTCTGTTTGGAAACATATTTTTGCTTGGTAGAGAATTCTGGGATAAGAGGGATTTTTATTTTAACATTTAAAAAATGTCACTCGTCTTCTACTTTGTAAGACTTCTGTGAAAAAATCTACAATTCTTTGTTCCTCTGTAGGTAATAAGTCCTTTTTACTCTGACTTCCTTCAAGATTTTCCCTTGGTCTTTGTTTTCAATATTTTGAATATAATATGCCTATGTAGTTTTTGTTGTTTATGTTTACCTTATTAGTGTTTTCTGAGACTCTTCAATCTGTGGTTTACACTCTGTCATTAATATTGGAAAATCCTTGGCCATTATTTACTCAAATGGTTCTTTTGCCTTGTGTTTGCTTTTTTCTCTGTCCCCAAACCCCGACTCTTTCTGGGATTTCAATGATTTGTATGTTAGATAAATTGACATATTGATATTGTTCTAAGGCTTTTGGATGCTATGTTTTTGGTTTTGTTTCATTTTTGTTTTTCACTTTTCCACTCTTCTGGTTTGGTTTGGGTAAGCTCTATTGCTCTATCTTCAGTTTATCTTCATGTTCACTGATTTCCTCCTTAGCTGTGTCAGGTCGAATGATGAACCTTGTCAAAGACATTCTTCATTTTGTTGTATTTTTAATTGTCAGCATTTGTAGTTGATCCTTTCATAGAGTTTCTATCTGTCCACTGAAATTACCCAACTGATCTTGCATGCTGTCTACCTCTTCCATTAGAGGCTTTGGAATATTCAACACAGTTATTTTAAATTTCCTCTCTCAAAATTTCACAATCTTTGTCATATCTGAGTCTGGCCTTAAGGATTATTTTTTTTTCTCTCAGGAGTGTGTTTTGTTTTTTTGCCCTTTTATATGCCTTGTAATTTCTGTTACTGAAATTTGGGCATCTTGTATAGTTGTTATGCCTAAAAATTAGCATGTCTTTCTTTCTGCTAAACCTATAATGTGGGATTTGAATTAATGTAGTTAGGAGTTGGACCTAGTTTCAAATTTTTTGAATGATTCCTTGTGTTAGTTGGTTTGCTGGGAGGTTTTTTTCCTCAGCAAATGCCCCTGTATTAACTTTAGATTTTCCTTTGTGCTGTGCCTCAAAGAGTGTTTCTTTCCTTGTTCTTCTTTCTCCCTATTCCTCTCTCAGCCATATTCTGACATTACTTAGCGTTGGTTAGCTTGTCAGTAGGGAGTGGTAGTTGGTATTCTGTCTTGTTTACATTAAGTTTTAAACTTAGACCAGCATGGTGTCATGTCCCTGGGTCCTAGAGCATGAACTCCTCAGTGATGCCTCTCCTCAGACTATAGTCCTGGGCCCTATGTGCAATCCTCCCCAATCAGGGGATTTCTTTTGTTGTCACTCCCTTCCCTGGAGGCAGTTGGTTTTCACCAGTGTCCTCAGGGTGACAGTGTTTTAATTTTGTTTAGTTTGGTTTTTCCCCTTGCTTCCATAGTTTAAGGGAGAAACATTGCTCCATTTTGGGAAGGGATACTTACAAAAAAGCTTTGGTCCATAATAGAAGGACATAGCTAGGGTATCCTGTGTCAGCTCTTGCAGTGACTAATCTTGCACCATAGTTAACATTTTATTAAAACTTTCTTCAGTCTTCTTGTGATTGTCCTTGTGGGGTTCCCCCCGCCCCCACAAACCAAATGAAGAGAATGTGGAATCTCTTCATTTTCTTATCTCCCAGAGACTTCATACTTTCTCCAGATTATGTTTGGCCTTCACCAGTTTTCCAAACAACCTAAGTGCACTCTTTTCACTGGTGTTCAATTGCATCTGTCCTTGGTAGGCCATTATCTGTTTATGTCTTAAAACTCCCTGCTGGCCCCTGTCTTTTCTTAGATTTTGGGTTAGTTGGTTGCAGTTCAATCTTAGCTTTCAGTGATTTCAAGAAAACTCAACTTTAAAAAAAATCTCTTATATGAGTGTAAATAACACTCTTTCCATCTCTCCACATTGCTGAGTAGAAAATAAGTTTGATATTAATAAAGTGTCATTGTAGAAATGATCAGAATTTTATATTTTCTTACAAATTAACAACCAAAGATTTTATGGACATAAAAAGAAAGATATCTACAAGTAGATAAAGATGTGTTATGTTTTGTTCCTGAAATACTTGCAAAGAGATTATTCTCACACTCTAAGCACTGTAACTGAAGGTAGGATAGATTGCCAAGTTCTTTGGAATAGATGAAATCATTTCAAAGCAATGAAGGGCTGATGTTATCAATTCACATGTTGCATAGGATTATCATGAAGACATCATGTCATGGCTTAAATAGAAGCATTTTTCCTTCCTCAGTACTTATAAAATAAATGTATGTCTTATAATTGATGGCATTCTCTGTACTGTTAGTGGTGGAGTAGGACTTTGTGTAGGTGGAGTGACAGGTGACATTCAGATTAGGCACTGAGATTCAAGTGCCTACAGAATAAAAGCCAATCTACATAAGACTGCCACATTAAATCTTTTTCATTTGTGATGAAATAAAATAATTTTACTTGTGAAACTATAAGTTGTTGGAAAATGGGTGAAAGTTTTCTGATGACTTGGAATGAAGAGCAGGCATATTTTCAATAAAAGTCCACATACAAAGGCGAGTATTATTGATGTTTTAGAAGTACATGGGCCATGGGAGACTTGGGATGGAAAGGAAGGATAACGCTGCAAGAGAAACAATGGGAGTGCTGAAGAGAGACAGGGGAGCATCAATAACGTTGCAACAGCTTCTCAATATGACCCGGATCAGTCTATTCACATCTTTTTATAAGAAAAATAAAATGCATATGAATTTATGATACTAATGTCTTTACAACATATTAAAAGAAAATCTGACCCCTCCTTTGTCAACCATATCATATATAGTGGGGGGAGGGGAGTGGGTACGGGATTCTTAAACAGGATACTGACTCTTGGTCAATCTGCTTTGCCAGGAGACCTCATCATATTATGGAATTCTGTATTGTAGAATTATGTTGACTTCTTGAAGAAAACTGGTGCATGCTTACAGAAAATACTTAACTCCACAAAAAATTTCTCAGGATTTTACCAAATCTTTATAGTTCTTGACATGTTAAAAAAAATTATGTCCCTATCTCAAAAACCCATAATAATTTTCAAGGCAAAAAGGAAGTAAAATTAAGAGTTGTGCTAAGTTGAGGCTATATCATTCTGTAAACTTCGTATCTTTGCTTTGTATTAGGGTGTCATCTTTTAATCTTTGATTATAAAAATAAAATGTAAGATGTACATGTCCTATGCTAGCGAATAAGGTAGAGTTGGGACCAGATAAATATTTGGTTTCCTTGTATTCCTCCATTTTATCATTCATAAAAATTCCAAATGAAGAGATATGCCACATGCTAGTGTATTTTTTGTAATGTATTTCTTTGGTAGTATTTTAAATAACAGGGAGTACCAAAAAACTGATCATTATGGAGGGATTTAACCTCAGCTAGCTATTTTATAACCAATGCTTTATTCCAGCTCTATAATTAACATCTAAAATTAACATTTTCAACATGACTTTAAACATTAAAGAATCTAAGTAGATATAAATACTTAAAGTACTATTGCTTTGCACTTTTTAGGCCTTTCAAAACGGAACTAAAGGCAGTCTCTCTCCACATGAAATATGGCACAGTACATGCTTTGGAACCATTTTATAGTTTTAAATATTTTTTATGCAATTGGGTATAACTATTTCCATATGTTTATAAAGAGTAAAAGGAGGTAACAGCAGAGATGCTGAAATGTTCTGTGTCCCTTTTCATTACTAGCCACATAAGAGAATCAGCCCCTTCTTATCTCTAGTCTATTGGTAAATAGAATTTATTCACTTTCCTTAATAGTAACCTGAAGATGCTGTTTAATGCACCATAAACAAATCTTATGAATTTTTTACATGATTAAAATGGTCATAACTACCCAATGTTTCTTGCTGATTGAATCTGCCACTTCTGTTTACTAGGAAAATAAATAACACATGTTTGCTTTCTTTCTAAAAGGTTCCTATTTATTCTGTGGTCATTTCCCACTTATAATATTTCCAGCTTAATTTCATAAAACAGCTTTAATAAGACTTGGGGGGAAAAACTTTATTGTACATTGTCTTCAAGTATTTTGCCTCTGAGCTCTGGATTTTTATTTGAAGAAACCTCCAACTATCCATTTTTTCTTTTCTTTTCCTACCTTCCTTCATTCCTTTCTTCGTCCCTTCCTTCCTTTCTTTTTCTTTCTTCTGTTCTCCTTCCTTTATTTTTTTTGAGACCTGTATTAGAACTGGAATTTAAAAAGTGAAATAGCTTCATGCCTTGCATGTGCATTTAGAACCAGCAGAATACAACTGTTTGAGAACTCCCACCAACACTATATTTTCAATGCTGGTGCTGAATTCACAGTTGTCAAACAAAGAAAAAACTTTTATAGGGTGTTTGTCTGTCAGAGGGTTCATTAAGGTGAACAAACATATAGAGATAACTATCAAGAAAACACCCATTGTAGCCATTTCTTGAAAATGGATGCCATAAATAATGCTATTTGTACCCCCCTTTTGATCACTAAAGGCCTATATGAAGTTCAGTGAATCATATCTTCAAGTAGATAAATTTCTGGTACATCATGGACTCCATTTTATATGTTTGTCACTCATTCAGATTGAGAGTGAAGGCCTTTTTCTGTACCACCACATTCATGTTAAAATGTGAAGAAGCATCTTGGGTACATGTCGCATCTCCCCTGAGGAGCTTTCCTATTAGTTGTATTGGATACGGCCGCAAATGATGTGATATGATGCTTATGACATGACATATTCTGCACTGAATTATAATTATGTATGGGTTTGTCTTATTTCCTTTCCATATCCACTGTGTGAACTTCTATCCATCTTCTTTCCTTTACTGCTACCTTTATACAGACATCTCTCTTAGTAATATTTTTCCAGTCTAGAGCCAGGCTTAAGGCTATAAATTCTTCATCCATGGAATTGAAATAGCTGGTCCAATGTTTTCCTCCTCCAACTTCTGATAGTATATTGATACTTTGAAAGTTAAATTTTGGTACAAATAAATAACACATATAACTATACACAATCAATATATATTATGGTCGGTTAAAAGGCATAAATACTATAATAAAATTAGTTGGACCTATTTGTCAGTAACTATGTGAATTTCATAAAAGTCACTAAACTCTAGAACTGGAAAGTACTTTAAATTCAAACAACTCATGCTACTGGAGGAGAAAACTGAAATTCAGACTTCATTTCTCTGTTAACCTTGGGGAAATAGGAATTGTGTCATTAGCACCATGCTGAGTTTATTATTGAGCTGTGTGCAATGATTTAATCATATTTCTAAGACTTTGAATTTTAGGACACAGTACTATTACTTTTTATTCTGGCCATACTTGTAGGTAATTTACAAGTTATTCATACACATTTTAGCCAGTCCACTTCTGCTCGACATGAACCTTCATGGTGATGGTGGACAAGGGATAAGCACCTTTAAGAAACTCTTCTGATAAGAAGTGGAGATCACAGTAACCCAGGCCTTGATAGAGTGGGAAACAAACTCAGTTATCAATATAAAATTCAGTACCATACAGTTTCTTCAAAGCTTCTACAATATAAGGAAGACACTCAGTTATGGACCAAACAAACTTGAAACATTTTACCACTTTCATCAGGTCTTATATCATGGGGTTCACAGTTTTAAATTAGGCTTGCTATAAATGAGATTACCTACTGGCAAAAGTGAGATTAATTTTGCATCATAATTTTTTAACCTTTGTTGTAGAAGTTATTTGAATTTCCAGCTGGGTATATAGTTTTTTTGTTTTGCCTTTGTTTTTGTTTTTGTTGTTCCTGCTGACAAAGTAGACAGCTACACAAAATTCCAGTGGAAAAGTATATTACAGGAGCTCGTGTGTGGTCATCCTATTGATCATGTCAGGTACCCTGATAAATTCTCCACATCTGTTACCACATTTGACTTTTGTAATCACCGTATGATATTGGAATCATTCCCATGTTATACATGAGGTACCCGAGGCTCAGTCACGTGAATTAGTGAATGACGGCATTGAACTTCAAATCCAGTTTTGTTTTACTTAAAACTACATAATCTTCATTATATGAAGCTGAATTCATCGTAAATTGAGTTGTAGACTCTCATTATTTGGAAATCTAAACTTTATTCAAATTCATTTGTGTGAAGGAAGAGGCCAAGTTAGCCTTATTTGTAAGTGGAGTTGGCATATTATATCCCATAATCAATGTAATGTGTAGCAACTGCCTTTTGCATTTCCAGATGTAGAAAATAAGGTTATATGAATTACATGGGCTTAGGTTATTTAATAATTGGCAACTAGCATACTGTGTAGAGTCTGGGAAGTTCACATAAAAAAAATGGGACTATAAGGTGTTTTTATCTTTCAGGAGCTTAAATTTAAAAAGTCTGTGGGAGAAACCAAGACTACTTTGTAAGCAGGGAGTAAGGTGGGCTAAAGGGAGAGGGGTGTCCTTCCTGGAAGAGTGAATGTGCATTCTCAGGGCAAAGTCAACAAGACAAGATTGCCTAAAGAGTCTGGTGAAGTATCATAATATTGCCCTTGATTGTGGGGTGATACAGCTTTGACCATACCAGTTGAGTAGATTATTTAGATAGTGTTTCCAGCTGACGTAAGCCAATCTGATCATGCACAACTATTCAGTTTTTGTGTAGTTAATAAGTGCTAGCTATTTTTAGTTGAAGGGTTAGATAAACCCTTCTATCCTGCTCACCTTTTCTCTGTGCTCTACTCTAGACTTCTCTTCCTTTCTTGTTCATTTCTAAAGTCAGGCTTCTACTGGTGCAGTAGGTGCCCTAATTTTCCCCTTCTCAAAGACATTGCTTTAGAATTCTCCCCTTTCTCCTACTCATCAATTTTAACTCTCCTCATATAAATCACTTATTCTCCCTGTGTACACTTTCCCTGCTGTACATTGATCAAATTATTAGATATAAAGTAAATAGCAACATAATTTTTTTGAGGAAGATGATGTATAAAAAGGGAGTAACTATATTGACATGTGAGACTGATTAAACTTATAAAGCCTTTGTAATTTAGGGAGAAAAAGAAAAGTTTGAGTGATTATTTGGCGTTTAATATTATCTACAAACAATTTCCATTGAAAAGTGAAAAATCACCAAGTTTGATGTTGATTCACAACTCTGTCCAAATCATTATGGAAAAATACTAGAAGACACATTATTCCTTCTATAAAGGCAAGGGCACTCTAAAAGTAACAGGTCTTCAAGTGAATGGCATGGGATAGTGGGATAGTTCTTTCATAAATGTACTACAAGGGGATGGAAAATCTCTTTAAGCTGCATATTGTCTTGGGGTTAAGTAGTTTAGGACTTCCAATGACTAAAGATGTTAAAAGTGGCAAGGGCATGTGAGCAATGAAGGAAACAGGTCAGAATAAACAGCAGAGCTTCCAAGATGTATTGGTGATGTATTTAGAAGATGTACAAAACCAGCTGCCTGGATATAAGCCTAGACTGCAGGCATGGGTCAGTTTTACCTGTTGTACTTGGCAATGACAGTGGATAAGCGTTGGCAATCTTTGGTCTTTTTGAAGGACATATAAGTTCCAGAATACTGATACCATGAGAAACCTAGTATCTAAAATTTAGCAGTGGAACATAAAGAAGATAAAAACCTAGATCATGTCTCCACATGAAAAAGGTAAAAATTATTTCATATCTCAATTTGTAGATATTTGCTGGGCATCTATGTGTGAATAAAAGATAGAGTTAAAATAAGTAAAATGTTTCATATTGTTATATTTGTAAGTGCAAAAGTATATTCACTGAGCTAATCAGAATGATTATAAAAACAAGTTAAGTTCCCTATCCTTTATTAAGCAGCTGCTATTTGCCTGTTACAATACTGGGCACCTTTCCTTGAGTGATTTCACTTAATGCTCACAGCAGTCCTGAAATGCTGGTATTAGTACCTTCATTTCTATAGAAGAAAGTCAAGTAACTTTATCCAAAGTAAGACAAGTCCGTTTCTTAATTTTAAAGAAGGTAGTATTCATGCTAGACTGGAATTGTTAAAGACTTAAGTGTTGTATTGGGCCACAAAGAATAAATACATAGGTAAGAGAAGAGGAAAGATAGTAGAGGTCATGCTATGGAGGGAATATTGTGGGCTGTGAATAGCAGCCTGATTGGAAGAGAGCAGCATATGTGTAAGATAGAGAATATTTTAGAAAGGGAAGTTGGACTTAAATTAAAGTGGGTCCCTATACTTTTAAACTGCTCTCTCTTAACCTAGCTCTCATCTTTCCATTTTTAGTGAGAATTAAATTTCTCACTTTAATTCCATTGAGAAGTGAGTGATTTTAGTTTCATATCTTCTTTTACAATGAATTGGTCGATGAAAGATCAAAGATAAAATGAAAAGTATTTTAGTTTCAGATCCTATGTCTGATAGTGATTGGGTTTTACAAAAAGATTCCCAAACTACACTATTTGGATCAAGTTTATAATTTGTGCCTAATATAGTCTACACCTCAGATATGTATGCATATAAAGCCAATTACAGGCAACTTAAAAGTAACACAGGAAATTCAGGTTAACATTTGTCACAGTTTCCAATGGAAACAGCCTCTTCTATTTAACTTGTGATGAGCTGAAAATGCTACACCTCATTTTCTATCAGAGTGTAAAGCCTTCTTCTTCTACCCTAGCCAAAATCCTACAAACTTGGACATTGCAAAGAATACTCTCTTCCTGGCCTTTATTGTGAGATACTGAGGACTGTTTTCTGTAAAGGACTAAAAAATATGCATTTAGGAGATGATGAATGTTGCTCAGTGGTAAATCTTTGTGTAAAAAATGTGTTAAATTTTAGTCATTTTCTGTGGGATTGTAGCATCAGCAACTGGCATGAGATGAATCAGACTGATGATTCCAGTTCTTTGCAAAGCAGACAGCATGATATAATGGCACTGAAAAAATCTCCCTTGGCAACTTTTGTAGCCACGAAGTGCAAAAGAGGTGTTAGATATTACTATACTTGGAAAGAGCAGGAGTCCTCATTTCAACTATTGAAATTATTTGAAGCCATCCTTTACCATTTCTTTTAATGCTCATAATGTGGATATCATCAGGATTTGATCTCTGGAGCAAGACAGCCTTCTCTTAGTTTTCTGTGAGTCCTGGAGCCCTTCAGGAGTCTAAGCACCTTTTCTATAAAGGGGCTGTTTTAACAATACGTATTCAGATATATTTTTTCTTTGCACACAGTCAACCTTGCCAAGTATCGTTTCAAGAATTGAATGTTTAGTTTTTTGCAACTGCCATAATCTTGCTTGGAAGGTCACCTTCTGTGAGAATTGAATAGATGTAATTCTTTCAAGACAAATTGTAAGATGGATTATATATTCATATTTTAAAAGAAATATACATGTTGCAGAAATCACATAAAGCAATTTTCCTTAAGCAAGAAGTTGTAAATGCTGTCAGAATATGTTAATTTAGGAGTTTCAGGGATTAATTGACCACCAGGAACTTTCTGTCTATTCGTGGCGCCTACCATGGATGCTCAAAGTGATAAATACTAGCATAGAAGTGTTATCTAAGTTCTGTTGGAGCACAGAGCAGAAAGAGACTAATTCCAACCAAGTTGGCATAATTGTTTCTTGCCTGATTATATGAAGCTATTGACTATTATAGAAGTGGGAAATCTGTTTTTAGCCACAGTTTGCCTACAGCAGCCAAGTACACTCTTCTCAATGCTACCCAGCTAAATCCTAGGAAACAAGTTCTAGAAACCATGCGGCTTTGATTCCTGGAAAATAGCACTGACATCAGGTCAGTGCAACAGTTTCTACCTGATGCTGGCCTATTTCTAGGTGACAGAAGTACCTATGTGCCAGTTATCAGGATAGAGAATTCTCTCCAGCTGTTAATCCTTTTTGCCTGTTACTGTTACCATTCTTCCATAAAGCTTTCTCTCTCTATTGTTCATGTTTTTATAACTATATAATATGTAACTTCAAAAGATTTCTCCTGTGTTCCTCATTCATAGTCTATAATACAGCAAGCCATATGATGTGGCTCTTTTAACATTATTCAACAACTTTAAGCTTATTGCTGACAAGTGGTATATAAACAGTCTTTTTGTGATTTTGGTATTTTAGATTTAGAGATATTTCATTTAAAAAATTTTTTAATGTTTTATTTATTTTTGATACAGAGAGAGACAGAGCATGAGAGGGGGAGGGGCAGAGAGAGAAGGAGACACAGAACCAGAAGCAGGCTCCAGGCTCTGAGCTAGCTGTCAGCACAGAGCCTCACGCGGGGCTCGAACCCACACACGTGAGATCTGACCTGAGCCGAGGCCGGAGGCTTAACCGACTGAGCCACCCAGGCGCCCCTAGAGATATTTCATTTTAATGATTGATAAATATTCTTTCATATTTAAAGGGTGCCTTTCAAAGTAAAGTGCTTTGTATATTTGTGGTAATAAATACTTCAAAGGCCCAGTTCTTAAAAAAGACCAAAAGGTAGTATATGCACTTTGTTAATCTACTTTTTGGACTTTCTACATATTAGAGTAACTTAATAGCTACAGAAAGTGTGAAATTTCAGTTGTTTAAGATCTATGCAAGTTTATTTCTTCTATAACAGTCCAATGCAAGTGTTTTGGGAGCAGTTTTCATATGTTGATTCAGGATCTCAATTTCTTTTTATTTTCTTATGCTTCTATCCTTTCGAGTCTTATAGGCTTCTGCTGAATCCTTGACTTCCAGTCATCAAAGAGGTAAAGAGAAGGATCCCGTGGGAGGATATTTATGGGCCAAGCCTATGATTTGTCAGTCACTTCTGTCTACACTCAGTTGGTCAGAATTCAGGGTCACATCCTCACCTACTTACAAGGGAGACTGAGGAAATGTTTAGTTGTATTCCTAGGAGGGAAGGGAAACAGAACAGAAAAAGTAAGTATACTTTACTATAGTTATTCTTTCTAGATTTGTAAGCTGCTTAGATTTCTGGTATTGAATATTATTTTTTTTGTATAATTTGCTTTCACAAGTCACTGTCTTTACATTGCACTGTGAGCATCAAATGAAATAACTTCAAATTCCAATCTTTAGAAAATATTTTAATGAAAACTTTTCTTATCTAAAATCTACAGTCTCTTACATCTCAAAGAACAAAAAAAAAAAAATAAATAAAGCCCAAAGTTAATAGAAGGAAATAACAAAGATTAGAGCAGAAACTAAGAGCTGTTTGTTAGAAAAAATAAATAAAATTTTATAAACCTTTAGCTAGATTCACAAAGAAAAAAGAGACAGGACTCAAACAAAATCATAAATGAAAGATACTAGAACTGATACCACAGAAATGCAGAGAGACTACTACAAAGGATTATATACCAACATGTTGGACAGCTTAGAAGAAATGGATAATTCCTAGAAAAATATAACCTTCTAAGACTGAATCATGAAAAAATAGAAAATCTGAACAGACTGATTACTATAAAGGAGATTGAATCAGTAATCAAAAACCGCCCAGCAAACAGAAGTCCAGGACCAGATGGCTCCTCCTGGTGAATTCAATCAAACATTCAAAGAATACCAAGCCTTCTCAAACTCCTCCAACAAGAGAAAAGAGAAGGAACACTTCCAAACTCATATTACAAGGCCAGCATTACCTGATACCAAAACCAGACAAGGAAATCATAAGAAAAAAAGTTACAAGCCAATGTTCTTGTTGAACATTGATGCAAAAATCTTCAATAAAATATTAACAAACTTAATTAAACAACACATTAAAAGGATCATGTAGCATGATTAAGTAGAATTTATTTCAGGGTACAAGGATGGTTTCACATCCTCAAATCAATCAATGTGCTATGAGACAGTAACACAATTAAAGAAAGTAATCATATGATCATCTCAATTGATGGAGAAAATGCATTAGACAAACTGCAACATCAATTTGTGATAGAAACACTCAACAAAGTTTATCTAAGAGGAATATATCTCAACATAATAAAATCCAAGTAGGATAAGCCCACAGCTGATGGAATGCTTAAAACTGAAAAGCTGAAAGACTTCCTCTGAGATCAGGAAGATAAGAATACCCATTCTTGCCACTTTCATTCAACATAGTAGTGGGAGTCCTAGCCAGAGCACTTAGGCAAGAAAATAAATAAAAGGCATCTAAACTAGTAAGGAAGGAGTAAAACTGACACTATTGCAGATGACATGATAGTGGAAAGTGCTAAAGATGCTACTAAAAAACAGAATAAATGAATTCGATGAAGTTGCAGAACACAAAATCAATATGTAGAAATCCATTGCTTTTCTATACCTTAATAACTATTAAAAAATAAAACAACACTATTTACTATTGCATAAAGAAGAATAAAATACCTAAGAATAAATTTAACAAGACAATGAAAGACCTGTGTGTGCCCAAAAACTATTACATAGATAAAAGCAATGGAAGATGACACAAACAAGTGAAAAGATAGTCCATGTTCATGGATTGGAAGAATTATTGTTTTTTTAAAATGTCCATACTATCCAAAGCAATCTATAGTCTCAATACAATCTGTATCAAAATTCAAATGGCATTTTTTTTGCAAAAACAGTACAAACAATCCTAGAATTTGTATGGAATCACAAAAGACCCCACATAGCCAAATCAATATGGAAAAGGAACAAAGCTGAAAGCACCACACTCCAATTTCTATTACAAAGCGATTGTAATCAAAATGGTATGGTATTGGCAAAAAAACAGCCACATAGATTAACAGGACAGAACAGAGAGTCCCCAGATTAACCTATGCATATATGGCCAATTGATTTATGACAAAGGAGCCAATAATCTAGAATGGGGAAAGGAGAGTTTCTTCAACAAATGGTGCTGGGAAAACTGAACGCTACATGCAAAAGAATGAAACTGGTCCACTATCTTATACCGTATGCAAAAATTAATTCAAATGGATTAAAGATTTGAACATAGATGTGAAACCATAAAACTCCTAGAAGAAAACATAGATGATAACCTCCTTTACATCAGTCTTGGTGATAATTTTTTGAATTTGACAGCAAAAGCAAAAAGAAGACTACATTAAGCTAAAAACTTCTGCAAAGCAAAGGAAGCCATTAGCAAAATGAAAAGGCAACCAACTGAATGGGAGAAAATATTTGTTGATCCTGTATCTAATAAGGTTAATATCTAAAATATGTATAGAATTCAAACAACTCAATAGCAAAAAGTCAAATAAGCTGATTTTAAAATGGGCAGAGGATCTAAATGGACATTTTCCCAAGGAAGACATACAAATGGTCCATAGGTATATGAAAAGATGTTTAACATAAGTGATCATCAGAGAAATGAAAATTAAAACTATAATGAGGTATCACCTCACACCTGTTAAAATAGCTATAAATTGTTGATGAGGTTGTGGAGAAAAAGAAATCATTGTATACTGTTGGTGGGGAATGTAAATCAGAACGGCCACTATGGAAATTGTATGGAAGTTCCTCAAAAAATAAAAAATAGAGCAATCATATAATCCAGCAATTCCACTTCTGGGTATTTATTCAAAGAAAATAAAACACTAACTTAATAAGATACATGTACCTCCATGTTCATTATATCATTGTTTACAATAGCCGAGTTGTGAAACAACCTAAGTATCCATTGATTGGTGAAGGGATAAAGATGTGGTATATGTATATACAAGGAAATACTATTCATAAAAGTGATTGAAAGTTTTCATTTGTGACTACATGGATGGACCTTGAGGGCATTATGCTAAGTGCAGTAAGTCAGATAAAGGGTGAATGGTGTATGAGCTCACGTATATGTGGAATCTTAAACAAAAACAAAACCCATAGGGACAGAGAACAGATTGGTGGTTGTCAGAGGTGGGTGTAATGAGTGAAGGTACAGATTTTCAGTTATAAAATAGTCATGAGATGTTATATTCAGCATGGTGACTGTAGTTTATAATACTATAATGCATATTTAAGAGTTGCTATGATGGTAGATTTTGAAAGTTCTCTTCACAGGAAAACAATGCCGAAACCTGTATGGTGACAAATATTAGGTAGCTTTATTGTGGTGATCATTTTATAATATATAAAAATACTGAATCATGTACATCTGAGCTAATATTGTATACAAATTTTACCTCAATAATAAATAAAATCATAAAGTGCAATATACATTCATGCTCAACTTCTGATTAGTATGCGTGTTTTTTTATATATACATTTTATTAATTTTTGAGAGACAAAGAGAGACAGTGTGATCAGGGGAGGAGCAGAGAGAGAGAGAGGGAGAGAGAGACAGGGAGAGAGGGAGACACAGAATATGAAGCAGGCTCCAGGCTCAGAGCTGTCAGCACAGAGCCTGATGTGGGGCTCGAACCCATGAACCGTAAGACAATGACCTGACCCAGAGTCAGACGCCCAACCGTCTGAGCCATCCAAGCGCCCCAAGTCTGAGTGTTTCTTATATGTAAGTAGTTAGGTTATTACTGGGAAAGATTGTGAACTTGCTGAGCACTTACTTTGACAAACCCCCTCTTTAAGCTATTGCTAGAGTTCCCAGTTTCCTGAACTTCCTACCCAAACTAGATGCCCATTGTCTTGGTGCTCACTCTTGGTTTTCTAAGAACCTTCATCAGGGTTTCTATTGACCTCCATGGATGTTTACTTCTTCCATTTTATTTATTTAGTTTTTAAGTTTTAATATTTCTTTATTTTCAAGAGAAAGAGAGAATGAGGGGTGGAGAGGGAGAGCGGGAGACACAAAATCCAAAGCAGGATCCTGGCTCTGAGCTGTCAGCACAGAACCTGACACGGGGCTCGAACTCATGAGCCATGAGATCATGACTTGAGCCAAAGTCGGACACTTAACCGACAGAGCCATGAAGGTGCCCCAATTACTTCTTAAACTTTAGAGGTGGCTTTCTGGAGTTTCATGTCTTTATGCTCTTTTTTCTAGTGCACTCCCAGAAACACTGATTTCCATGGAATGTTAATGTGTTTCACACAGATACGCAAAACTGCACACACATAAACAGACATATACACACTCACATGGCCCTCTAAATTTGAGGAACATTGATGTAAACAAAATTTAAAAGATTTGTCTTGTGGGTGCTTGCATGGCTCAATTGGTTGAGTATCTGACTCTTGATTTTGACTCAGGTCATGACCCCAGGGTCGTGAGATTGAGCCCCACAGCTTTGTGCTGAGCATGTAGCCTGCTTGAGATTTTCCTTCTCCCTCTCTTCCTTTCTCTCCCCTTCCATCTGCCCCCTGCCTGCTTGTTTTCTCTTTCTCTCTATATATAAAATCATAAGAAACAAAAAGGATTTGCCTTTTAAAATAGGTCTTGGGGGCATCTGCATGGCTCAGTTGGTTGAGCATCTATCTTCAGCTCAGGTTGTGATCTCAGTTTGTGGATTTGAGCCTCACGTTGGGCTTGCTATTGGCAAAGGTGAGCCTACTTCAGATCCTCTGTCCCCCTCTCTCTTTACCTCTCCCCTGCTTAAATTTGTGTGTTCTCTCTCTTTCTCTCTGAAAACAAATCAAGAACAACAAAAAGTCTTAAAGCCCATATTATGTTAATGTGCATTTTGACCTCCCAATAATTAAAAATAATATGTGGTGTTTCCTAAAGTTATTTCACTCTGGAAACTTTTTTTCCCCTACCTTAAGGGATTAGTCTGCAGCAAAACACAGTTTAGAAAATACTATTTTTTATCCAAAGGGATGGACCTTCATTCAAACATGTAGGTACTGCAGCAGGCCTGTGTTGGTGAGAATTTGTACACAAAGCTTTTATAAAAGGAAGACCATCTACAATGAGATATTAATTGTTTTTCTTCTCCTGAGAAGATATTACTTGAAGCATGCTTTTTTTCAATGAATACTATAGTTAAGAGGTCTGTTAGGACCCAGTTTTCAACTAATATTAAAAGAAAAGTTTCTGGGCGCCTGGGTGGCTCAGTAGGTTAAGCGTCCGACTTCGGCTCAGGTCATGACCTCACAGTTGGTGAGTTCGAGCCCTGCATCAGGCTCTGTGCGGATGGCTCTGAGCCTGGAGTCTGCTTTGCATTTTGTATCTTTCTCTCTGCCTCTCCCCCACTCTGTCTCTCTTTCAAAATTAAATAAATCTAAAATTTAAAAAATGTTAAAAGTTTTCTGTGAATTCTTTAAGCAACAATTAATACTTCAAACAAGTACCAAGAAACTCTGATTCTTCTTATTTTTAATAATTTTGTATTGTCTACCTCTCTTTGGGAGATAAAAAGGATGAACATTTTACTTTTACAGTAAAGGGCAATTCTAGTGTTCTTGAAGAACCTTTTTGGTCTAAAGAAGGAACTCTAATGACTAGTTGGGAAGGGAACAAAATGTTGGTATTCTTTTGAATCTAAGCAGCAAGGTTGTGGTAAAAGACTTCAAACCATATGCTATTTGTAACCAAAATTATGGGAAATGATATTAAAATATTTTCTGACCTACAGTGTAATTTTAAGTCCCAATCTTGTTGGCTCTATATGTACAGTTGAAGTAGAATTACTTAAATTATTAATTTGCTATCCATTTTCCTTAAATATGAAAATACCATAAATCAGTTTTTCTGGTTCTTTGTCAGTAAACAGTTATCAATATTAAGCAACCAGTCAAATACAATTCAACTTTAAAAATACTGAATTCTAAACATTTTTTTCTTCATGAAACTGTTGAGAACTTTCTTCTGATGCACTTTCCCAAACTTTCTTTGCCTGAGAACTATATATATTTAAATAAAGATGAACATTCAAAGACTTTCTTAAACCACATACTGTAATTTCACCAGTGGGCTAAACAGAGAGCATTGGAGAAAAACTGCCCTTGGGCTCTAGACCTTGTATCCCATCTTAACGAGAGACTAAACAGTGTAAACCACTCCTTTGTTAATGGTTGGGCAGAAAAGAGGATAAATGATAAACACTGAAAAAGTATAATTGGATCTGTTTCTTGGACATCAATTGATGGCATGCCAGCAACACTGAGGCATTTTTAAATAACATGTTTTTTAACATCAAAGAGTCTAGGCAAAGGTTAAGTATCTATGTGATAGGATTATTTTTAACTTTGTATTGGCCACTGAAACTTTCTTTTCTTCACCTCTGCCAGAATAGGAAACATTGCTGATTTATTCACTTAGTTAACATGGGAAATATGTACATACAAGTAGCATGTATGCTTTTTCTGCCAGTAATCCACACTGTTTTCCATTAGTGGCTTTAGTTATAGGTTTCTTGCTAGTGTTCATAAAGGATTTGCTTTAAATATATAGATAATTAATTCTTTTTATTTATAGATAACCTTGTAGACTAGGTATCAAAATACTGACAGTCATTATATGACTATACCAGAGCAAGAATAGCTAAAAATTTAAATTACAGGAAATCATTAGAAATATATAAGAAACTATTATGTTCTTGTAGCTCTCGATTAGTCAAATATCACCTACCTTTCTAATTGGTCACTGGAAATTAGATTTGCATCATATCCAAATAGTTTGACTTACTAGATGAAATTTTTTAGAAATTTTATCACATTGAAGATGTAAAATTTCACATGCTCATGAGAAAGTAAGGAACCCTCTACTGGTCTTTTCTGACTGACAAGTTGGAGTTATTTCCTGTGAAAATGAGAGCATCCATATTTTCTAGTATAAAGACAAGCTTCATCTTTTTAAAATGGGATGTTGCAGAAATAGCTATGAAGATATTAAATGGCTTGTAAAACATGTTTTTCTCAGTCAGCAATCACATTTCTTTTAAGAAGTTACAACTCTGTGGGAATCCTGAGGATACCAGACCATGCACAGTTTAATTTTTAAAATACTTTGTTGAGATTTTATATATATACCTAAAAGTGATCAATGAAGAAGTATGCTGCTCGAAAATTAATTCACAAAGTGAACAATCCAGTTTAATATCCACATTGAGTTACAGGATATCGATAGAACTTTAGAATTAGCTTTGATGCTCTCTAAGTTTATTTTCTGTCCTCTCAAAGACAGTCGCTTTCTCAATATCTAATACATCAGGTATAAATCTATTTTCATAATTTAGAAAAAGTTTCATAAATTATCCATCATTTTCTCTTTGATTTCTTTCATTCAAGATTTTGTGATTCATCCCTATTGGTGCATGTAGCTTTAGTTTATTCATTTTTAAAATAAATTTAATTTTATACTTGTTTTATACTTACAAAAATTGACAAAGTTAATTGCTGTATGTGCCACATCCAGTTTCTTCTATTATTACATCTTGCATTAGAATGGTATACTTATCACTATTAATGAACCAATACTGATACACTAATGTTAACTAAAACCTCTGCCTTATTCATTTCCTTAGTTTCTATCTAGTTTTTACCTTAGTTTTTATCTTCGTGTTTTTTCTTTTCCATTCCAAGATCCCATCCATGGACCATATTTCCTTGAGTCATGTCTCCTTAGTCTTCTCTGTCTGTGACAGTTACTCAGACTTTTCTTATACTTGATACCATGGCATTTTGGAAGAATAATTGTTAAATATTTTGTAGAATGTGTCTCCATTAGGACTTGTCAAATGTATTTCTTCTCATGGTTAGACTGGGGTTATGATTTGGGGGGAAGAAGACCACAGAAACAAAGTGCCATTCTCCTCACCTCGTATCAGGAGTAAATACTCTCTCTGACTGACCACTGTTGATAATCTTGATCACCCAGCTGAGAGTAGTATTTGTCACGTTTCTCTGTTGAACCTTCTTTCAGCACTGTACTCCTTGGAGAGAAGTTACCATGTGCAGCTAATACTTAAGGAGTGGGGAGTTAGATTTACCTCCTTGAGGGCAAAATATCTTCATAAATCTTTTGGAATTCTTCTGTAGGAGAGTGATGTTATTTCCCCACATTTATTGATTTATTCAATTATTTGTTTCAGAATGGATTCAGGGATATTTGTTTTATATTTTGTTTTTCTGTTTAATTTTTAATTTTTTTCCTTTATAGTTTATTTTCAAGTTGATTTCCATATAACACGCAGTGCTCATCCCCACAAGTGCCCTCCTCCATGCCCATTACCCTCCCCTTCCCTCTCCCCCTCTCGATCAGCCCTCAGTTTGTTCTCAGTATTCAAATGTCTCTCATGGTTTGTCTCCTTTCCTCTCCCCAGCTGTTTTTTACCCCCTCCCCCTCCAACATGGTCCTCTGTTAAGTTTCTCCTTACTCCTAAGCATGAGTAAAAACATATGGTATCTGTCCTTCTCTGTCAGACTTAATTTCACTTAGCATGACACCTTCCAGTTCCATCCACGTCAGTATGAATGGCCAGATTTCATTCTTTCTCATTGCCGTGTAGTATTCCATTATATAGATAAACCACATCTTCTTGATCCATTCATCAGGTGATGGACATTTAGGCTTTTTCCCTGGTTTGGCTATTGTTGAAAGTGCAGTTATTAACATTGGGGTACATGTGTCCCTGTGCATCAGCACTTCTGTATCCCTTGGATAAATCCCTATTAGTGCTTTTGTTGGGTCATAGAGGAGTTCTATTATTTTGTTGAGGAACCTCCACACTGTTTTCCAGAGCAGCTGCACCAGTTTACATTCCCAACAGTGCAGAAGGGTGCCCATTTCTCCACATACTCGCCAGCATCTGTAGTCTCTTGATTTGTTCATTATAGCCACTCTGACCAGCATGAGGTGGTATCTCAGTGTGGTTTTGATTTGTATTTCCCTGATGATGAGTGATGCTGAGCATCATTTCATGTGGCTGTTGGCCATTTGGATGTCCTCTTTGGAGAACTGTATAGTCATGTCTTCTGCCCATTTCTTCGCTGGATTATTTATTTTTTGGGTGTGGAGTTTGGTGAGTTCCTTGTAGATTTTGGATACTAGCCCTTTATCAGATATGTCATTTGCAAATGTCTTTTCCCATTCTGTCGGTTGCCTATTAGTTTCCTTGATTGATTCCTTTGCAGTGCAGAAGCTTTTTATCTTGATGAGGTCTCAAAAATTCATTTTTGCTCTTGATTCCCTTGCCTTTGGGGATGTGTCAATGGCTATAGTTGAGGTCAAGAGGGTTGTTTCCTTTCTCCTCTAGGGTTTTGATGGTTTCCTGTCTCACACTCAGGTCCTTCATCCATTTTGAGTTTATTTTTGTGTATGGTATAAGAAAGTGGTCTAGTTTCATTCTTCTGCATGTTGCTGTCCAGTTCTCCCAGCACCTTCTACTAAAGAGGCTGTCTTTATTCCACTGGATACTCTTTCCTGCTTTGTCAAAGATTAATTGGCCATACATTTTTGGGTTTCTATTTCTAGGTTTTCTATTCTATTCCATTGGTCTATATGTCTGTTTTTGTGCCAATACCATACTGTCTTGATGATGACAGCTTTGTAGTAGAGGCTAAAGTCTGGGATTGTGATGCCTCCTGTTTTGGTTTTCTTCTTCAATATGACTTTGGCTATTCGGAGTCTTTTTTGGTTCCATATGAATTTGAGGATCGTTTGTTCTAGCTTTGAGAAGAATGTTGGTGCAATTTTGATGGGGATTGCATTGAATGTGTAGATTGCTTTGGGTAGTAATGACATTTCACAATGTTTATTCTTCCTATCCATGAACAGGGAATGTTTTTCCATTTCTTGGTGTCTTCTTCAATCTCTTTCATAAGTTTTCTATAGTTTTCATCATATAGGTCTTTCACATCCTTGGTTAGGTTTACTCCTAGGTATTTTGTTTTTTTTGTGTGTGTGTGTGTGTGTGTGCAACTGTTAATGGGATCTGTTTCTTGATTTCTTTTTCTGTTGCTTCATTACTGGTATATAAAAATGCAGCCGTTTTCTGTAGATTGATTTTGTTCCTTGCTACTTTGCTGAATTCATTGATCAGTTCTAGAAGGCTTCTGGTGGAGTCGATTGGGTTTTCCATGTACAGTATCATGTCATCTGCGAAAAGTGAAAGTTTGACTTCATCTTTGCCAATTCTGATGCCTTTTATTTCCTTTTGTTGTCTGATTGCTGATGCTAGGACTTCCAGCATTGTGTTAAAGAACAGTGGTGAAGGTGGACATTACTGTCGTGTTCCTGATCTCAGGGGGAAAGCGCTCAGTTTTTCCCCATTGAGGATGATATTAAGCTGTGGGCTTTTCATAAATGGCTTTTACAATGTTTAAGTAAGTCCCTTCTATCCTGACTTTCTCAAGGGTTTTTATTAAGAAAGGATGCTGTATTTTGTCAAATGCTTTTCCTGCATCTATCAACAAGATCATATGGCTTTTATCTTTTCTTTTGTTAATGTGATGTATTGCCTTGATGGATTTGCAAATACTGAGTCAGCCCTGTAACCCAGGAATGAATCCCACTTGATCATGATGGATAATTATTTTTATATGCTGTTGAATTCGGTTTGCAATTATCTTGTTGAGGATTTATGCATCCATATTTATCAAGGATATTGGTCTGTAGTTCTCTTTTTTTACTGGGTCTCTGTCCGGTTTGGGAATCAAAGTGATGCTGTATTCATAGAATGAGTCTGAAAGTTTTCCTTCCATATTTTTTTTTAATAGCTTAAGAAGAATGGGCATTAACTCTGATTTGAATGTCTAGTAGAATTCCCCAGGGAAACCATCTGGCTCTGGGCTCTTATCTGTTGGGAAATTTTTGATAACTGATTCAATTTCTTCTCTGGTTATGGGTCTATTCAGATTTTCTATCTCTTCCCATTTGAATTTTGGTAGTGCATGTATGTTTAGGAATTTGTCCATTTCTTTTAGGTTGTCCATTTTGTTGGCATATAATTTTTCATAGTATTCCCTGCTAATTGCTTGTATTTCTGAGGGATTTGTTGTAATAGATCCATTTTCATTTGTGATTTTTGTCTATTTGAATGCTCTCTGTTTTCTTTTGGAGAAGCCTGGCTAGAGGCTTATCAATTTTATTTATTTTTTCAAAAAACCAACTCTTGGTTTCATTTATCTGTTCAACTGTTCTTTTTTATTCTATATTGCTTATTTCTGCCCTGATCCTTATTAATCTCTTCTTTTGCTGGGCTTGGGATGCTCTTGCTGCTCCTCTTCTAGTTCCTTTAGGTGTGCTGTTAGATTTTGAATTTGTGCTTTTTCTAATTTCTTGAAATAGGCCTGAATTGCCATATACTTTCCTGTTAGGACTGCCTTTGCTGCATCCCAGAGAGTTTGGATTGTTGTATTTTCATTTTAATTTGTTTCCATATATTTTTTAAATTTCTTCTCTAATTGCCCGATTGGCCCAATAATTCTGTAGTAGAGTGGTCTTTACCCTCCATGTTTTTGGAGGTTTTCCAGATCTTTTCCTGTGATTGATTTCAAGTTTCATAGCATTGTGATCTGAAAGTGTGCATGGTATGATCTCAACTCATTTATATTTACTAAGGGGTGCTTTATGTCCCAGTATGTGGTCTATCTTGGAGAATGTACCACGTGCACTCGAGAAGAAAGTGAATTCCATAGCCTCAGGATGTAGAGTCCTAAATATATCTGTCAAATCCATCTGTTCCAACATGTCTTTCAGGTCCATTGTTTCCTTAGTGATTTTCTGTCTTGTTGATCTGTCTTTTGCTATAAGCGGAGTATTAAAATCCTCTGCAATTAGCACATTCTTATCAATAAGATTATTTCTGTTTGTGATTAACTGTTTTATGTATTTGGGTGATCCCGATGTTTATAATTGTTAGCTTTTCCTGATGGATAAAGCCTGTAATTATTATCTAATGCCCTTCTTCATCTCGTTACTGCCTTTACTTTAAAGTCCAGTTTGTCCAATACAAGTATGGCTATTCCAGCTTTCTTTTGACTTCGTATGGAAGATATTTCTCCATCCCCTTACTTTCTTATTATTTATTTATTTTTTTAATAGTTTATTGTCAAACACCCAGTGCTCTTCCCCACAAGTGCCCTCCTCCATCACCACCACTTCTTTTCCCCCCTCCCCCTTCCCCTTCAACCCTCAGTTCATTCTCAGCATTCAATAGTCTCTCAAGTTTTGCATCCCTCTCTCTCCCCAACTCTTTCCCTCTTCCCCTCCCCCTGGTCCTCCATTAGGTTTCTCCTGTTTTCCTGTTACACCTATGAGTGCAAACATATGGTTTCTGTCCTTTTCTGCCTAACTTATTTCACTTAGCATGACACCCTCCACTTTCCACTTTCCTACAAATGGTCATATTTCATTCTTTCTCATTGCCATGTAGTACTCCATTGTGTATATATGCCACATCTTCTTGATCCATTCATCAAGTGATGGACATTTAGGCTTTTTTCATGTTTTGGCTATTGTTGACATTGCTGCTATGAACATTGGGGTACATGTGCTCCGATGCATCAGCATTTCTGTGTCTCTTGGGTAAATCCCTAGCAGTGCTATTGCTGGGTCATAAGGGAGTTCTATGGATAGTTTTTTGAGGAACCTCCACACTGTTTTCCAGAGCGGCTGCATCAGTTTACATTCCCACCAACAGTGTAGGAGGGTGCCCGTCTCTCCACACCCTCGCCAGCATCTATAGTCTCTTGATTTGTTCA
>NC_043702.1:35460012-35461388 GCF_006229205.1 Suricata suricatta | reverse complement strand
GAACTGATAGATATATTTAGAACTTTGCATCCTGAAGATAGGAAATTCACCTTCTTTTCTAGTGCACATAGCACATTCTCCAAGATGGATCATAAAGCAGCCCTCCATAAGTATAAACGAATAGAGATCATACCATGCACACTTTCAGATCACAATGCTATGAAACTTGAAATTAACCACAGGAAAAAGTCTGGAAAATCTTCAAAAATGTGGAGGTTAAAAATCACCCTATTAAAGGATGATTGGGTTAATCAGGCAATTAGAGAAGAAATTAAAAAATATATGGAAACCAATGAAAATGAAAATACAACAATCCAAAATCTCTGGGACGCAGCAAAGGCAGTCCTAAGAGGGAAGTATATTGCAATCCAGGCCAATCTCAACAGACTAGAAAAAGTGCAAATCCATCCCCTTACTTTCAATCTGAACGTGTCTTCAGGTCTAAAATGAGTCTCCTGTAGACAGCAAATAGATGGATTTTGTTTTTTTATCCATTCTGGTACCCTATGTCTTTTGATTGGAGCATTTAGTCCTCTTAAATTCAGTGTCAGTATTAAAAAATATGAGTTTAGAGTCATGTTCTCTGTAGGGTTCATGCTTGTAGGGGTGTGTCTGGTTCTTTGTGTTCCTTGCAGCATCTCCCTCATAGAGGTTCTCTTAGGATTTCTTGTAGGGCTGGTTTAGTGGTGATGAATTCTTTCAATTTTTGTTTATTTGGGAAAACCTTTATCTCTCCTTCTATTCTGAATGACAGACTTGCTGGATAAAGGATTCTTGGCTGCATATTTTTTTCCTGTTCATCACATTGAAGATTTCCTGCCATTCCTGCCATTTCCTCCCATTCCTGCCAATTCTGGCCTGTCAAGTTTCAGTAGATAGGTTGTAACTATTCTGATAGGTTTCCCATTGTATGTTAGGGCCCTTTTATCCCTGGCTGCTTTCAGAATTCTCTCTTTATTCTTATATTTTGCCAGTTTCACTATGATATTGTCATGCAGAAGATCGATTCAAGGTATGTCTAAGGGGTGTTCTCTGTTCCTCTTGGATTTTAATGTCTGTTTCCTTCCCCAGATTGGGGATGTTCTCAGTTATAATTTGTTCAAGTACCCCTTCAGCAGCTTGCTTGCTTTCTTCTTCAGGAATTTCTATGATATGGATACTGTTCTGTTTGATTATATCACTTAGGTCTCTAATTCTCCTTTTGTGCTCCTGGATCAATTTATCTCTCTTTTTCTTGGCTTTATCTTTTTCTACAATTGTGTCTTCTAATTCATCTATTCTCCTCTATGCCTCTTCAATCCGGGCAGTGGCTGTCTCCATTTTATCATGCACATCATTTATAATATTTTTTAATTCATCACAGCTATTTTTAAGGT
>NC_043702.1:35455586-35459912 GCF_006229205.1 Suricata suricatta | reverse complement strand
TTTTTTTTTTTTTTTTTTTTTTTTTTTTTTTTTTTTTTTTTTTTTTTTTTTTTTTTTTTTTTTTTTTTTTTTTTTTTTTTAGCAATTCTAAGCTGTGATTTCTTCCTGGAATTATTTAGAGGAGAGTTCTTCTGTTTCATCATTTTGGTTAGCTTTCTGTCTCTTTTCAGTTTTAAAAGTTTGTTATGTATTCTGCACCTATTAGTATTGCTATATTAAAGGAGGCTATTGATTGTCTAGAGCCTGTCCATTCATGAGATATTCTTTTAATGGTGTCCCTTGATCTCTCTTGTTGTGCCTTTGGTTATTCTACTTCTCTACTTGTATTGATATTTGGGACTCTCCACCATGTGTACTTTGGCTTATTTCTTAAGATAGCCCCGAAAAGGAAAACAGACAGACAAACACACAGGGAACAAAAGGAGGCAAACGCACAGAAAAATCAAATAAATAAGCCAAAAGGGGAAAAAAGGGAGGGGGGGACAAAAAAAGACAAAGGACAGTCTAAAAGCATAAAACCAGAGATCCCAGCTACAAATAAAGACCAGGGTAGAGGCAGTGCTTATGGAAGAGCATATACAAAGAGAGAAGTGACAGGTGTGGGGAGGAAGCAAAATTAAATATTGACCAGGCAGAGAGACTAGAAGGCTTAATTCAGAGAGAGAAAGTGGAGAATATGGTAGGAGGCAAGGAGGAAAAAACGAAGATAATGTTACCCGAAGAAACTATATAGTCTGATTATTCCAGAGAGAGAAAGCAATGTAGTGAAGGAGGTGTAGAATATGCATCAAGAGAATGGATTAAATGTGACTGTTTAAGCAAACCAATGGCAAGAGTGCCCAGTCCAGTGGAGGAGAGAGCTAAGAATGAGATAAGGGAAAATATATCTGAATAGCAAGAATTGATCTAGAGTTAACCACAGAAATGCATCAATGTTGGTCTTGCCCCGGTTTTCCTGGAGAAAAAAAATGCAGCTCTGCAGTGGGGATGGGGATGGTTTGTAGCAGGTCTCATTTGCATTGCAGGCCTCCTGGGCTGCTCCCTGAGGCCCCACCTCGGTGGTTGTGGGGAGAAAAATGGTAGCGCCCCAGTCCCTTCTGGAACCAAGCATTGCAACTCACTCTTGGGTCTGATCTTGTGCCGCAGGTGTAGCCAAGGTGGGCCAAGTTGTATTTCCCAAGCCCCTCCTCATTTCCAGATCTTAGTCCACTCACTTTAAGGATACCACCTGATATGTACTGCTGCAGGCCTGGAGGCTTCCTAGCCAGGGATGAATAGAGGGAGTAGGGGAGCAGTTTCTCCTGATACCACCTGAGATCCAGGAGCCAAGCTCAAGGAATGTGCCACAGATAGAGAAAGAGTCTCTCTCTGAACACCCTGTGGTTACGGATGGGATAATAGGATCCCTCTCTGTCCACGGAGGTTTTTTTCTCTTCTCCAGAGACAGTTCTATTAGTGGTTTCAGCTGTTCTTTCTCTTCTCCTCATCTCTCTGCGGCTCTCCACCGCTGGGGGGGGGGGGCTGCCTCCCCTTCGCACCTCTGGGTCCTGGCTGGGTTTATCTTCCCCATTTAGCAATGATACCCCTATGAGGCTGTCTTCTTAGCAGACTCTGTCTCTTTTCCTCCCAGATTCTTTCAGTTCCATGTCTTATGGCTTCAGTCCTTCTTTGTTTGAGAGAGGCAGGCAGATGAAGAGTACAGAGCTCCCTGCTTCTCTGCCATCTTGCCTCCGTGACTTGGGAGTCCCATATTTTGGATTATAATTCAAATGTTCATTTGTTTTTGTTGCTGAAATTGTTCCACCTTGGACCCTTTGGGAGCTCTTTCAGTTGGTTTCTGTGCTTCTTTGACATATAGTCATTAATGCGTGTGTGTGTGTGTGTGTGCGTGTGTGGTTGAGCACTTCTTTACTTTTGGCACTACAAAATGCTCTTGGCTTATAATATATATTTCCTGCATTTATAAATGAAATAATAGAGTATGTGACTTCTTTAATTATCACTTTAAATTTCAAATTCATCCATGTTTTTGCATGGCTTGCTAGCTTATTCCTTTTTTATTGCCACATAGTATTTCTTTTTATGGCTTATCCATAAGGCTTGTCTTATCCACTAATGTTTACAAAGTAATTACTCTGAGCCCAGTGTCATCTTAGGTATTGCAGGACACAGAGAGGAATAATGAAGATATCACACTCTAGGTGCATTTAATATCCTTGCATAAGCAAGGATTGTAATAATACAAGAATTAGGGGTGCCTGGGTGGCTCAGTCAGTTGAGTTTCTGACTCTTGATTTTGGCTCAATGTCATGATCCTAGGGTTATGGGATTAGGCTCTCCATTGGGCTCTGCAATAAGTGTGGAACTGCTTGAGATTCTATTTCTCTCTCTCTCTCCTGCTCTGCCACTCCCACCCCCCCCAGTTACTTTCTCTCTAAAAGTAAAACAAAATTAAAAAATAATTAAATGATGAATCCTATGTTCATATATAAGTCAGATTGTTTGTCTTTGTTAATGAATTCTAAGAGCTCTTTATAAATTTTGAGGTATTGGGGCTTGAAAGGTAAACATGAATTTTGCAGTGGACAATTCAGGCCATAACAGGAACTCTGGGAGGTAGTATACAGAATACCTTGAAATCTTTTCTATAGTTCAGAAGAAGCAAACTGCTTTATAAATTGGAAGTTTTGACCTGTTTGTGATATATGTGTTTTAGGATCTGAGTGCAGCCTGCTGGGAGTGTTTTCACTTGTGCCTCACTAACCTCCAATTACAGATTTTTATTCTTAGCCCTTACCATTATTCTGTAGGAAAAAAGACAGATTGGGCAAAAGCCTGCCAAATCTAGTGTATCTGAACCTGAGGTCCTGAAAAACAAACACTAGTAAGGGCATCACTGTTAGTTTAAGTAAAATGGGAAACAACTTCACCCAGTTGGTCAGTTTGGAATTGTACTCTGATTGTCCCCATGGGAAATTTCTGTTACAAGTTTCCTACTTGTTTATTTTTCTCAATATTTTTTTAGTTAAGAGGTATTAGGGCCTGGAAGAATAAAAATCTATTTGGACAATTCTGATGGGAAAAAAAAATCAAATTGATTCCTTTAGGAACAAATAGCTGGGAGCAGGAGAATTGTAAAGATAAAGTACTTTTATGCTAGTACCCATATAACAATGGAATTCATGACATCTACTGGATGTCCTCAGACTCCATTTTTGTTCTGCTCTATTACATCCTGAATTAAGTCAAGTATGTAGACATGGCAATGTCAGTTCACCTGATTAAATATCACCTGGATGCTTATGCAGTTTCTGATCTTAGAGTGAGAAATGCTCAGAGAAGAAAAAAAGAATATAATCATCTCTTTTTTTATTGGTCAAAAGTTGCTCCATGAACTTCCAGTTCCCTTGGATACTCCCCACCAGGACATTGGTGAAATCCTAGGGACATAGGTGAGAGGCATCTGATTAGGTGCTCTCAGATTGGATCTAAGTTAATGAAGTCCAAACTGATACAGAACTGATTATCACCGGAGTGACTGGGATAAGAATGTAGAGCACCAGAGGATCTTAAGTTAAGCATAGGTGTTCACGAGGTGAAATTAAAGAAAAAAGGGAAAGATGGGACTTTATTCAGTCCTACTAGAATTATTAGGGAGTGAATTATATTTTAAAAATGCAAAACATTGTGGTAAAGTTATTCTTGACTACTCCATTACCGTCAATAATATTTAACGTTTCTTTTGCTTACAATCAACCAGAAAACATATTTAGGCCCCAGGGTGCATGCTGTGAATGGGGTGCTTGAGCATATGTTTCCCTAGAAAATTCAACTTGCTTCCCATTGAAGTCATGGGCTCAAGTATGAGTCAGAATACTTTTATAATATATACACTCCAAATATGATCACCATTTTCCAGATGGGAAGTGTGCCTAGGGTATTTCAGGTTAAAAATGAATTTTAGATTAAATTTTCTGCATATCTATGGAGGCACTTTTAAACTTGGCAAGTGACAGGGAATTAGCCAAGTGAGAGTGGTCTTAAAACAGCCCAATCGTAATAAGAGATGTAAAGGACTTTTTTATTAGAGGATGAAAGCCTAAACAGTTATTTTCCTGGAAGGCAGATATCATAACACATTTAAACCTAAAAAATTTCAGTTATTGTCATGTTAATGTATCTAATGCTTAATTATCACGAAATAATGACAATTTAGAATAAATATTTTCTAATGTCACCATCTCTTCCAAAAGGTAAAAATAACATGCTGAGTTCTTCTCAACTTTAGCATCCATGGATAAATATTAGCCCACTTTCTTTTTTTTT
>NC_043702.1:35318726-35455486 GCF_006229205.1 Suricata suricatta | reverse complement strand
AAAATTAATTGACCGTACATTTGTGGGCCCAGCTCTGGGTTCTCTATTCTATTCCATTGGTCTATGTGTCTGTTTTTGTGCCAATACCATACTGTCTTGATGATGACAGCTTTGTAGTAGAGGCTAAAGTCTGGGATTGTGATGCCTCCCGTTTTGGTTTTCTTCTTCAATATAACTTTGGCTAAACGGGGTCTTTTGTAGCCCACTTTCATAGAGAGTTTTTCTTCCAGTAGTAGGAAGGGCTGGATTTCTTTTCTAAGCAGATTGAGGTATTAGAACAAATGAATACCAGTTTTCAGTATTAGAATTTCTCTTCCACTACCATAGCCTACACTGTTAACCAGAAGTCTTGAAATACCTTTGTCTTGATTCACATAGAAGTGTAGATTTTGGAGAGCATGGGAGAATCTCTACAATTTTTCAATGCTTTTGTAAATACTGTGCTGAATGTCTTTTCCATTGAAGGTAGAGCACAGATTAACACCTATCTGTCTATTGCATACAAAGAAAGTGTACTTTAAACCATGAGCGTCTATAGCTTGGTAAATTAAGGATTTATATTTGGAAAAGCATATAATTAAGACTAGCATAATTTAATTAGTTTATTGTCTAAAATAATGTAAATACTTTTAAATTGGTAACTAAAAGACTCTTGCATCTTCTATTTATAAAATTTGTTCAACATTAAAAATTGGATATTTAAGCTTCTTGTAAATGTTAATGTACTCAAAGACCTTTGTTATGTCCACTTCTCATTTAAATTGGTAGGGAAGATCATTATTAAAACTAATATTTTTCTTAGGAAAATGACTGTAGTTATTACTATTTGATAATTGGCTTCTACACATTCAGTTACATGTAACTTCTCATAATACTGTTTTGTAGATACCACATTTAACTTTGAATGAAACTTAGACTGGTATAGTATCAGTGTCATCAACAAATGACGTGATTAAGCAAAGTTTCAAGGAGCTATTAGAAATTTTAAAGATAATTTTTTAAAATTCTGTACTTCTGGACTGCTAGATTTTCAAGATATTTTTGTCAGTTTTATTTTAGGGGGCAAATATATTTAGAAGTGTTCCTGAAGTGTGCCTTTAAAATATGTAAAGAGTAACTAGATGAGATTTATTTTGTAAATTTATATTCTAAAGAATACTTTTAAAGAATCTGTTTCTCTAGAGTAAAACTTTAAATAAAAAGAGCTACCAGAAAAAGTTCTCTATCTCTTTTTGATCTTATGCATTTTGGCTTATCCCTGAAATCTGCTAAGTATTTTAAAGGCTGTTAGGAATCTTTGAGGGAGGGAGTAACAGGGACAAGATTTGTCTTCCTGCTTTAAACAACTAAAAAAACCCAGACAAAATATATGAAAAAAAAAAAATTTAGATATTGGAAAGCAAGCAACTCAGGAGACGGACTCTAAAACTGCCAAGCTGCAACTTTCCCGGTTCACTGCATGAGTGGTGCTGCAATGCAGGGAAGAAGAACCTCAAAGTGGTTCTGCAAGTGGTCTCTACACGTGGAAGAGATGCCTTTCAGAGTGGCCAAGGTGGCTGGACTTGGGACAAAGTGTTGGAGAGAACAGTTTAGTGAAAGAGGGAGGGATCTGGTGTATAATCTTTAGTTGAGTATTGATTATGATACAAATGTGAAAAAAACACATGAGGCTAGGAAGAGGCCCAGAAAGGACAGCTCAGACATGACTTGTTCACACATGGATAGGAATAGTTTGTGTTGCCACGGCCAACATGGGAAGGACTCCTCTCACATAGGAGATCATGAAAAGAGTCCTGAGGAAAGTATTGCCTTGATTGTGGAGCGAATTGGTTCTAGACCAGGGGTCAGCAAACTATAGCCCACACGTCATATACAGCATATAACCTACTTTTGTATGGTGCTTTAGCTAAGACGGTTTGTAAAGTATTAAAGGGTTGTAAAAGAAGAATGAGAAGGGTAAAAAGCCCAAGAAAAACTGAACACTGGATGACACCTTGATTGCAGCCTTGTGTGACCCTAAGAGAGGATCTTGTTAAGCCATGCTTATTTTAGCTGTTAAGTTTATGTGATTTGTTATGTAGCAATACATAACTAATATAAATATTTATTTTTGAGAGAGAACATGAGCAAGGGAGGGGCAGAGAGAGGGGGACAGAGGATCTGAAGCAGGCACCATGCTGACAGCAGAGACCCCGGTGCAAGGCTCAAACTCATGAACTGTGAGATCATGACTTGTGCCAAACACGAACACTTAATCGATGGAACCACCCAGGTGACCAACAGATAACTAATATAGAAGGGAAACCCTTTCCAACATATTCCATGAAGCAAGCATACTGTTATTTAACCTGATACTAAAACCAAAGAAAGATATTATGAGTAAAAAATAAATATCTGAATAGGCCTGTATTTATTAAAGAAATTGATTCAATAGTTAATAAAAACAAAGCACCAGGCCCAAATGTATTCATTGATGAATTTTACCAAGCATTTAAGGAAGAAGATTTCCCCAGTTATATACCGTCTGTTTCAGAGGTTAAAAGCAGAAGGAGTTCTTAACTCATTTTATGAGGCCACCATTAGCCTAATACAAGAAAACTACAAACCAGTGACTTTTATGAACATAGAAGCAAAAATCTTCAGCAGAATATTAGCAACTGAATTTTTAAAAGTATAGAAATAATTATACACTGTGACCAAGTTGAATTTCCTAAGTATGGAATGCTGGTTCAACATTCTAAAATCAATTTATGTAGGCTATCACAAACAAGTCCAAAACAGAAAAATCACATGATCATATCAATAGATTCAGAAAAAGCATTTGACAAAATAAAAAACCCATTCATGTTAATAAAAAAAAAACTTCTCAGTAAACTAAGAATAAAGAGAAACTTTCTCAATCTCATAAAGACTATCTACAAAAAACCTACAGTTAACGTTAAGCTTAATGATGAGAAACTTAAAGATTTCCCATTAAGATCAGGTAAAAGCCAAGGATACTGGAAGACCTTACTAGCACAGTAAGGCAAGAAAAGGAGGTAAAAGGTATACAGCCTGGGAAGGAAGGCCTAAAACTGTCTTTGTTAGCAGATGACATGATTGTCTATGCAGAAAATCTGAAAGAATTGACAAAAAATGGAACTAAAAAGCAAATATAGCAACATTACAGGATACTAGGTTACTATATAAAAATCAATTGCTTTCTCAAAACCAGCAATGAACAAGTGGAATTTGAAATTAAAAACACTACCATTTACATTACCATACCCACCAGAATGAAATGCTTAGGTTTACATCTAATAGCCTATGTACAAGATTCATATAAGGAAAACTAGAAAACTCTGGTGAACAAAATTTAAAAAGAGTTAAATGGAGAGACATACATGTTAATGGATAGAAAATATTGTCAAGATGTCCATTCTTTCCAACTTGATCTATAGATTCAATGCAATCCCTCTCAAAAGCAAAAGTTATTTTGTGGGTAACAACAAAATAATTCTGAAGGTTATATGAAAGGCAAAAAAACCCCACCCCAAAACAGGATAGTTAACACGATATTGAAGGAGAAGAGCAATTGTCAGAGGAACAAGTGTTGGGGGACTGACACTGGGAGACTCCAAGACCTATTATAAAGCTACAGTGATGAAGACCACGTGGTATTGGCAAAAGTGTACACAAATAAGGCAGTGGGACTGAATAGAGACCTAAGAAATAGACCTGCATAAATGTAGTCAACTGATCTTTGAAAAATGAGAAATGCAAAGGCAATACAATGGAGGAAAGATAGTCTTTTCAACAGCAGATATCCAGAATAACTGGATATCCATAAAAATGAGTCTAGAAACAGAGTTTACATACTTTTCCAAAAAATGAACTTCAATGAATCACAGACCTAAATGTAAAATGCAAATCTATAAAGCTCCTAGAGAATAACAGGATAAAACCTAAGTGATTTTGGGTATGGTGATGCCTTCATAGATACCACACCAAAGACACAATCCATAAAAGAAATAATTGATCAATTGGACTTCATTCAAATTAAAAACTTAAGCTCTATGTCAAGAGGATGAGAAGACAATCCACAGACTGGGAAAAAAATATCTACAAAAAACACATCTGCTAAAGTACTGCTATCAAAAATATCCAAAGAACTTTTGAAACTCAACAATAAGAAAACAACCTGATCAAAAAAGACCTTAGCAGACAGCTCACCAAAAAATATATACAAATGGCAAAGAAGTATATGAAGAGATGTTCCACATGAAAGGTCATCAAGGAAGTACAAATTAAAATAACAATGAGGTAGCGCTATATGTTTATTAGAGTGGCCAAAATCTGGAACACTGCGAACACCAAATGCTGACGAGGATGCGGAGGAATGGGAACTCTCATATGTTGTTTGTGGGAATGGAAACTAGTATGGCCACTTTGGAAGTCAGTTTGGTGCTTTCTTTAAAATATTTTTTAATGTTTATTTTTGAGAGAGAAAGAGACAGAGCATGAGTGGGGGAGGGTCAGAGAGAAGGCGATACAAAATCAGAGGCAGGTGCCAGGCTCTGAGATGTCAGCACATAGTCCTATGTGGGGCTTGAACTCACAGACTTTAAGATCATGACCTTACCTGAAGTTAGATGCTCAACTGACTGAACTACCCAGACACCCTGGTAGTTTTTATAAACATACTCTTACCCATATAATCCAGCTTTATTAATAATTTCCAAGATTTTGACAGGCTGTGCATGTTCTTTAATAGATTAATGGACAAATTCTGGTACATCCAGACAATGGAATACTATTCAGCAAGAAAAGGAAATGAGCTATAAACCATAGAAAAACATGGAGTAACCTTAAATGCAAATTACTGAATGAAAGAAGGCAGTCTGAAAAGGCTAAATACTGTATGATTCCAACTATATAGCATTCTGGAAAAGATAAAATTATGAAGACAATAAAGAGACCAGTAGTTGCCACGGAAGGTGGGAAGGATGGTTACATGCATTATACATTTGTCCAAACCCACTGAAGTACAACACTTAAGAGTTACCCTTAGGTAAACTGGACTTTGGGTGGTTATGATATGTCAACATAGGTTCATCCTTGTTTAAAACAACAGCAGAAAAAGGTTGATTTTGGTGATTATTGCTGATAATGGGGGAAGGCTGTGCATATCTGAGAGTAGAGGTCATATGGTGAGTCTCTATCTTCCTCTCGATTATATATTATAAACTCTGAGAACTATTCTGAGAAAAAAATCTTTCAAACCAATCGTATAAACAACCAATCAGAAAATTCTAGGATGAGATCCCTCATGAACACAGATGTGAAATATTAACAAATCCAATCTACCAGTATATGAAAAGAATAATATATCCTGACCAAGTATGGTTATCCCAGAAATATAAGGCTGTATTAACATTTAAAAATCAATCCTTATCACTATATTAATAGACTAAAAGAGAAAAATTATATTCTCATTTCAACTGAATGAGAAAAATCATGTGAAAAGTTCAATATCCATTCATGATTTTTAAAAAGGCTTCTCAGTTAACTATGAATAGGAGGGAATTTCCTCAACCTGATAAATGGTGTGTACAAAAAATCTACAGCAAAAATCAGACATAATAAGTGCTTTCCCCCTTCTATTTGGAACACATTACACTGAAGGTCCTAGTTTGGGCTGTAAGGCAACTAAAATAAATGAAAAGTATGTAGATGCAGAATGCCAATATTCTTAAATAAATGAGCATAGGGATAGCAAGAGTTCTTGTTTAATGAAACCCTAATTTGTTTCTAGTGCAGATGAATGTAGCTTTCCTCTTTATTTTTGCATGTTTAAATTTCCTCTTTCTCATTAAATAAAATACAGAGGTAAATGAATTTCATAGCAGTACTTCCCCAAATGAAACCTTCTTCTCCCACTTCTATCATTAAGTTCTTTTGAAAGGCTGATACCAAATAATGTCTGTTATAAATCTGTTTCATAATGCCTGTTAATATTAACCAAATAAGTATTTTCATATTCTTATATGGCAGTTAGCCTACTAATTTTTTGGCTAACTCTGTAATACCCTAGTACATTCTTATAGACATAATAACTGCCAGGAAAATGTTTGGCCAGGACTCATTCAAGTAAGGGAAAGGATATTCATGATTATGTGACATGTATATTTAGAATATAATATTTCAAGTTAGATTTGGCAAGAAAACAGTCATGCACTAAAACATGTGAGATATCTTGAATCCTTTTGGAAAAGCCCTCAAAGGAAAATAATTTAGGAGTTACATTTGTCTTAACTCTGACTTCTCAATAAACTTTTGGTATATTTGCATTTTTCTTGACTTAGTTTCTTTTCTTTATGAACTTTCATTAAACATACTTTTCTTCCAACTGTTCTTTGTTGTAAAAGACCATATGATTTATGTTTTCATATGAATTCATATACACTGAACATTGATGATTTTTAGATTTCTTTGGGACGTTATTATGGTATTGGGGAACATTACTCCCAATTATATAAAAATAATTGGAAGAACATGAGGGCTAGGAATGTACGTGGAGTTGCGCATATACTTGGAACATAATAATAAAATTTCTTGTTTTGGTTGATTACAGTTAGAAACCTATTGCTATACTGCCTATTGCTATATTGCAATTCTTCCCTCTGATCTTCTTCAAGCTACGGACATGGAGCCAACTTTGGCAAATGACTTTGCAATTTGACATACCACTTACTGCTTGAGGTAACTTCTCTCTGGACTAATTCAAAGTAATTTTCTGCACAGTTCTTTGCAACTACAAAGAAAAAAAGTCCAGCTGGTTTGACTTCAATTGTTTTGACTCCTTCTCTCTCTTCTACTATCTCATGTCAAAACCAATTCCAATTGGTTTTGGTTAATAAAAAAGTACCAAAAATTCATGGAGATATGGATAATAAAATGATTAAAGTGTTGGTGACTCTCGCAGATGTTAGAAAACTTAAGCTTGGTAGGGAGGACTTGAAGCGTTTGGGCATGAAGATAAAGAGATCAAACCCATTTATCTCTTCTCTGTACTGTATGTTTGTGGAGACAGATCTTCAATTCCACTAACATTACTCAAGAATATGCCTAGGGAGTCTATTCTTCTATGACTCTCTGCCAAAACAGCTTGAGAAACAGCTGGTGATAATTCTGGCTTCATCCCCCGCTCAACAGCTGATGTTCAGAAGCAGGAAGGCAATTGAGCGGGTGTGTTCTGAGCCATGGTATCACTGCTTCCCCTTCAGCTGCTCCTGCTCCCACGCTAAGGAGCCGATCAGAAGGCTTCCTAGAAGTGGCCCGAAAGGAAGGACAGTCCTACAGCTTTAGGTATTGAGGGTACAAAAACAGAATGATTTTGCCATGTAGTGGTTCGGGGGCAGTATTTTCAATACCAAGTGCTCTGTCATCTGCAGTGAAACCCCTAAGATAGACTGTGGGCATTCTATTAAAATGAAACACTAAAATAAGTATGGAATTTGGTGATTTACCATCTAAGGACAAAAATATTTCAATTAGCATAGTTTTCATTATTTCATAAGTTAACTTTTTCTTAATTGTAGGCCTTATTGACTAGAAAGGTCAAAGTGGTAGCTTTAGCTACAGATACTGTTAATCATTTTCCTTTTAACAGTGTAATGTAGTAGAAGCCTCCTCACTGCAGCTGGAAGTTTTGAAACATGAATTCTAGTCTCAGCCTTACCATTACTATAATCACTAATATCACTTTACCAACACCTATAATAATCAAATATCACTGTGAAAATATTACTTTATTTCCTACAGCTTCATTTTCTCCTTATGAAATGAGAGAACTAGGTTAAAATAAATTCTATCTGCAGCTTCTTGACCTGAAATCAGTATATTGTTGTAATAAATTTGGGACAAGGTAGAATGAGTTTAATCCCTCGTTTGCTTATAGCCTTTCCCATATATGAAGAATGCACCTGTGTCTACCCTATACATTCCTCCTATAAGATCATATGTGTTCTTTAATCTCTTCATGACTCAATTTCTAGTTAAATGAATTTGAATATGCTGAAGAATATTAAATTGGTACTTAAACCAATTAAAAATTATTCATATTGTAAATTGGTTCTGGTCAATTCAGAGTAACCAATTAATTTTTTGGCAGTAATGTTTTCTTGGTTTTTGTTAAGTTTAAAATCAACCAAAATCATGAAATCATTTTAAAACATTGTTACTTTTCATCACTGTCTACTTCAAGCCCTGCTTTAACATTTACATTGCTCATTCATTTAGATTGAAGTGGAGATACTTTATTGTGTCTATATACTACTTCTCCATTTAAGAGGAGTTCAATTTTTGGGTTAAGAGTAAAATTTGGGGGGGCGCACCTGGGTTGCTCAGTTGGTTAAGCTACCAACTTCTGCTCAGGTCATGATCTCACAGTTGATGAGTTTGAGTCCCACATTGGGGTCGGTGCTAACCAGCTCAGAACCTAGAGACTGCCTCACATTTTCTCTCTCTCTCTCCCTCCCTCCCTCCCTCTCTCCCCCCTGTCACACTCTCTCTCAAAAATGACCCCAAAATTTTTTTTAAATGTAAAATTTTTATTGCCATACTTGTGTTTAAATTCTAACCCTCATGTTTTGTGGTTTTGAGGCATTATTAAATCCATTTAAAACTTTGATTCTCTCATCTGTAAAGTGGCGATAATATAATACACCTAGTACTTTGGTGTGAGCTTTACTGAGATGATGTATGGGAAGCACTTGATACAGCATCTGGAATATAATGGTCAGGAACAGTCATTGTTACAGTCCAAATTCCATCTTCCATACTATTTTCTCTCTCATTGAGGAGTGTCATAAATAAGCTATCCATATATTCATTTAGGGCTATAATAAAAATGCTTAATGAAAAGGACTGAGATGTGAATCCTAAAGTATGTTACTAGTGATCTCTAGTCAATAGGTGAAGGTTTTTGTTTGTTTGTTTTGATATTTTATATTGTACACTTTTTGGGCTATACTATTCAATCATGTTAGTGTTCATTTAATATTATTTTCCATCTCTCATATCTCCATCTTGTCCACAAGAAAAATATAAGAGAATTAAGGTTTAATTTGACATAAGATATTCCTCCTGATGTTATTCTGTCTTCAAATGGTTAATAGTTTCCATTCTAAGTGTTCACAATTTTTTAAAAACTTGTTCTAGAATTTGGTCCAAATGTATGTCAAGTTTACTGACACTGTATACTGCAACATTCTCTTCATTGTCCATTTCTAGTCATTGTCACTGCACGCTATTCATCCTGAAGAACTATTGTAATGATCAAATGATTTCTTTCTACAGTATTTACATTCACTTGAGCCAGGTCAGGAGACTTGCTTTTCATAACATTTAAATGGTTCTTGTCCTATGCTCACTGATTTGGGTTTCAAATTTCTGTTACCTATGTTTTTTTTTTTTAATATTATGAAGTTTGATGATATATCTCTTAAAAGTTTCTTTCATTTGCACTTGAAATCATTTTTTGTTTTGAGAAACTTGGGAGCTTCTTCAGTAAAGTATTATGAATTAGGATTCTTCTGCATGCCAGTAACAGAAAATCCAACGCAATGGACAATATTGAGAAATAACTGAAAAATAGAGGGACATTATGGCTCAGATTTATTAGAAACAGGGATTCAAACAGTCTTCAGGATTTAGCTTTACTTTCCCTCCCTGAAGGCTTTTGCTTTTTGATATTGGCTCCATTTGTAGATATTAGCCCTCCTGTGTATCAGTGTCTTTGGTGGTTCCAGTATGTAGGTCCTCTCAAGTCCACTGGGAAGAGACACCTGGCTTTCTAGTTATCTCAGCAAAAATTCCCTGGTATCTCATTGGCTCTACTGGTAACACATACTCATTCCTCAACTAATTCTCATGACCAAGGAAATGGAAGATGCTGTTCACCATGTTTGAGAGTTTGCTACTCCTTAAAACAGAAAAGGATCCAGTTCCAATAAGATCATATGGATCATGAATGAGAACTAAGCTCCACTATAATAGTATTGCCCTAAATTTATGTAGTAAAGCAGAGAAGGCAATGTATCATTATAATCATTTTTAACCTTTGTGATCAAATATAATCTTTCTCTCATGATATTTGCACACATACACATGAGAGTGTTCCAGATACCCATTAGCTTAATTTACTCTCAATTCCATGTGTATCTTTTTACTGTTTTCCCTAAGAATTGGACTTATGCAAAAAAAAAAAAGTCCTTGTTCTTCAGTTTAAAGTGATACTTAGTTAAATAAAAAATTTTAAATATGTGTATATTAATTTAACTTTAAATATATATATTTATATATAGCCCTACCCTCTCCAAACTTCACTAAAACTGTAGTAATAAATAAATATACAAAGACAAAAAGAACAGGTGTGGAGACAACTGAAGAATAGAGATGTAAACAAAATTTTGGAAGAATGAAAATTTAAAGACAAACAGAATAGAGAAAGCCAACACATCACATTCTTAATGTAAAAGAAGCAAATTAAAAATAATTTGTATGGAGGAGCTCAGAAAATGTTAAGAAATAAAGATAACATACATATTTGAAGGGTACAGTGTGAAATGGGGGCTGAACACAAGGTGGTTGATTGACAGTCTGTTAGGAATTCTTAGACTTCTCATATTTATTCTCTTGTCCCTGAAGAAGGCAGAGCAGAGATACATTCCACAGAGAAATGGACTCTGACCTTGAGAGTTCCAAGCACAGTAGATGCTGAGAGGATAGATTGAAATTATGAAAACTAATCCTTCTCATTCAATCTTGATATTCATATTCCTTTTCCAACTTAGCCTTAAAATCTTGGCAACCAAGTTTGTAACAACAGTCAGGCAATTGATATATTGTCAGGAAACTGACCAGTAAAAGAGAAAATGTTTACATATATTCATATTTAGAAATCTCTCATTAAAGCTTGAAAACCTTGCCTGTGCACTTAGAGCTCCCAGCAGCCTTTTGGAATCTCACCCTTAAGGGATAGCTGGGTGGCTCAGTCAGTTAAGCATCTGGCTTTGGCTTAGGTCTTGCAGTTTGTGCGTTCGAGCCCCACATTTGGCTCTGTGCTGACAGCTCAGAGCCTGGAGCCTGCTTTGGATTCTGTATCTCTCTCTCTCTCTCTCTGTCTCTCTCTCTCTCTCTCTGCCCCTCCCCTACTCATGCTTTGTCTCTCTCAAAAATAAGATTAAAAAATAAATTAGAATCTTACCTTCAAAATATAGTGAGTTAAGATCAGTGATATGAGGAAAGTCCATAACACAAACTGCAAAAATCAAAATATATAAATAGAAAATAGTAATACAGAAATAGCAAACAATTCAGAGTTTAAAGACTAAAGAAAAGAGACCAAACCAAAATTTCAATTTGTATTTAATATTCCCAAAGAGATTGTGAGCAGACATTGCATCATTCAGTAAGACTAGAAGGTTATAAAAATAAATATTCATAGAGTAAGAAAGATATTTTATACATGAAATTAGTCCAGAAAGTCCAATATCAGACTAATTAGAGTTGTAGGCACTGTTAGTAGAAAACAGAGAAGAAAAATTATCAAAGAAATAAGAGTAAGATATCTTTGAACAGGAGGACATGGGAATCCAGATTAAAGGTTCACTGAATGTCTAATACTGTGGATAAGAATAATAATAAAAGACTCATCAACACACTGGTACTCACAAAGGGTAGTGAATAGTTCCTATTTCCATCAGCCAGACTTGAAAACTGTATGATTCATGAGGTATTTCTTATAATAAAAAAAGAACTTGCCTCAGTAGTAGTAGGAAATAATTAGCCCTTGACAGAGGAGTACTCTACTCAGATCCTATATAATAAATCTTAAAATCAAGAAAGGATCAAACTCTTTCCAAGTAGCTTAACTGCATCTCCTAAAAAAACTCAAGAGCACTTATAAAACAAAAATATAAAACTATCTAGGATCTAACAAGGTAAAATTCACAATGTCTGGCATCCAATTAAAAATTGGAAGTCAAAAAGTAGGAAAACAGCTATAATGGGGAGAAAAATCAGTTCAGTTGCCACTGACCCAGAATTGAGACAGATGTTAAAATTGGCAAAGAAAAACATTAAAATAGTCATTATAATGATATTCCACATGTTCAAAAGTTATGTGGAGATATAGAAGATAAAAAAGAGTTGCAAATCAAATTTTTAGAGATGAAAAGTACAATGCCTGAGATGAATGGATGAGATACACAGCAGAATAGTCAACTTGAATAAATAATATTAGAAATAAAAATGTAAAAGGAAAATAATTTAAAGATCATTTAAAGATGAACATAACAGCAGGAACTACAGATCAATTTCAAATATGTCCATATGCATGTAATTAAAATCCCTGCAGCACTGGAAGGAAAAAGACAGAAAAAAAAACTGTTTGAAAAAGTAATGGCTGAAAGATTCCAACTTTGATGAAAACTATAACCTTTGAGAAACAGTAACCTCAATGAACTACAGGCATAAGAAACCTAAAGAAAACTACAGCAAGGCATATTTTAACCACAGTCCTCAAAACAGAAAGAGAAAACATCAAAAGAAGCCAGAGGAAAACACATATTACATATAGAGGAGCAAAGATCAATAAAGACATACTTCTTGTAAAAAAAATACTGCAAGTTATAAGAGTGGGGCAACATGTTTAAATCACTAAGAGCAAAAGAACAAAACTGTTACACTAGAGTTTTATACCCAGCAAAAGTATCTTTGAGTAACAAAGATTAACTAAAATTTTGGCAGAGAAACCCTAACAGAAAGGAAGCCCATCAAGTAGAGAAAAATATTCCTGATGGAAATATGGATCTATATAAAAGAATAAAGAACTTGGGCAATAGTAACTATATAGATAATTATACAATTTTTTAAATTTAATTATTTTTAAACAACTATTTAAAAATAACAATGTAGTGTTGATTTTATAATGTGTAAAATGGGTGACAAAAATCAGGAAGGGAATAAAACTACTATTGTAAAGTTACTATACAGCACAGCACACAAAGTTGAATAATATCACTTAAAAGTAGACTATGCAATGTTAAAGATATATGCTATAAGCCATAAAGCATCCATTAAAATAATAAACAACAAATTACAGCTAATAAATTAACAAAGGAGATAAAATGGTATCATAAATGTTCAATTAACCCAAAGAAAGCCAATAAAAAGGAAGATAAAAAGAACAAAGTATCATATGGGACCAACAAAATAAATGGCAAAATAATATTTTAAGCCATACTATAGCAATAATCACACTAAAATGTTTAACCATCACATTCAAAGGAAATGGATTTCAAGTTGGATAAAACAGCAAGATCCAACTATATGCTGACTCTAATAAATGTACTTTTAATATAAGATACAAGTAGACTAAGTGAAAGGATGGAGAAATCTGTCATACTGATGATAAAGAAAACTGGAGAGGTTATATTATTATTATCAGTGTAAGTATATTTCAGAGAAAAAAATGTTACCACGAATAGTTATTTCATAATGATTTCATGATTCATCATGAAAACATAATAAAGTTAACTTTTTTTACACATTTTATATTAAAGCTTCAAAATATTTGAAGTACAATTAATAGAACTTCAAGTAGAAATAGTCAAGCCCCTAAATATATTTGGAAATTTTACTACCACTTTCTTACTAATGTAACATGAGTAGGCAAAATCAGTAAGAAGATAGGACATATTTCAGTCACAATTGGATTTAAATATAATCAATTCCAAATTTCACCTCAGTGCCATGAACATTCTGATTTCTACTGCTTTTCCCCCCTCCTCTCTGGGGAAATCTGTGTTGAGGGGTGAGGATTGAATTTATATATCAATCATCCACCACCAGGGAGTAGGAGAGTTTCCAATCAGAGTGGGGACCTTGAGTCCTTGCTGTCCTCTGCTTTTTCTCTCTGGTCCATGGGCATGCAGTGCTATCATCTGCTTTCAATATCCATATTCCCTGCCAGGATCCTGGTCACAATGTAAACCACTCTTGTCACCTTGTTCTCATCTCAGCAGCCTTCTAGTCTCCTCAGCCTTCTCAAAACTTTGCTGCTTAAGCATGAGATAAAGTTGTAGAGGGAAGCTTGTAGGTTGTAGCTTGGGGAAGTTTAGGAATTATTTTCTGCTTTTCCAGCCTCAGTAGGGCTTCTCTAGGCTCCCCTCAGATTTTGTGTAGAGATACTTCCCTCTACCACTCTCTTGGGTGTTCACCTACTCTAAACCATTTGGATTTTTGTGGGCTATACCCTGGTTTTCATTCTTATTAAGCTCCTGGTTTCTATATCTTACAGATCAAAAGCTTGGCAGAATCCTGCTAGAGTCTTGTGTTTGCTATGGGGGGTGGTGGAGAACAAGAAAAAAGGAAAAACCAAATTTTTCCCTATCCCAACTAACTTTTATGTTAGAAGCTATTAAACTGCTTTTACCTGAGGGCAGTGTATATAGGAAGCTAACTTATTGGTAAGGGTAGGTTAAAGCTAAAAAGAACGGTTATAGTTTTACTCTTTGATACACCTAGGTTTTTATTGTATTCAGTGTTTTTCTTTTCTCCACTTGTCTATTCTAATCTTTGGCCTTCATCCAAAGAATGTATCTCTGGCAGCTCTGTCCCAAGCCCATAGTATGCAGTTCAGTACATGTTAGCTACTCAGTTAAAGTGTGCTGGATTGCAATAGTTTGAAAGTTTCATACTTCATCCTGTGGTCTATATTTAAACCTACGAATTCTTCTCAATGTCTTCAAAAACAATAAGTATCAAGCATACATCGTAACAATTCATTGGCGTATTCATCATAATTCTTTTGAACACAAGATGATAGACAACTTAAACTATATAACAGAAAAAGAAAGTTATATGAAAGACACTGGAGTATGTAATGTAACCTTGGGAGGAGCCAGGGTTCTATAGACCCTCAGGACTAATGGATGCCTCTAGGATTCTCTTGGTCTTGTCTCTACTCTAAATGCTGGCTTTGGTCTCTCCATTCATCTGGCAGAAAACAGGACTACTGAACTCTCAATACTCACATATTACACTTGACCACCAGAGAGGAATTGCTGTTCATCCCTTTTCCATTATTAAAGAATATTAGTATAAAACAAAATATCTGTCCTGAGTCAGGTGTTTGCCTAGGGGCCAATTAATTCTAACAGTAGGTTAGTGTTACTGGCTCCACTGAAGCCAGAGAGGCTGTAGGTTCTCTCTTAAGTGAAGTGACCAAAATAAACAAATAATAATTGCATCATATTCCTTGTGTATTTAGCAGAGTTATGAACCACATTGTAGGCATTCATCATTATTTGCTGATTAAATAATATGTTGATTGATTAAAAAAGTGAGAAACTTGTCCAGGTCTATATGGCAGTATCATTTCAACTTAGTATTTTCTTTGAATTGTTCTATTTCCTCACATGGATCTAACTTCATTGTACACTTCATGAAAACCCAGTCTTCTACTTTATGAAAACAAGCACTGAAGTGATTAATATTTATTAATGTGGGTTAATAAGGCAGATTTAAACCCACAATGATTTAATTTGAAGTACATTGAGAATGCTTTTCCCTAGTTTTGAAACTTTTACAATTCCCTATCAGATCCTCCTTTTTAGCTACGCATCCAAAATACTCTCTTTTGTGCTCTTTTAAATAAGTGATTGCAAATGAGTATTTCACTGAAATATGTTATAAAAACGTGGGCTTAATTTTCCCCTCCATATCTTAGCACTTTATATGCAGACTGTCTCATAGAACACAGAGTTCAGTAGGTAGTCCTATTTAAACACTATGACACAATTTCCTTTGAACTCTTAAAGCATCATGATGTATCACTCTTCTTTTTGTGAGATTTGTATGTGTAAAGTACTTAAAATGATTGGTTAATTCACTAGGTTGCCATTACCCTTGTTCACAGCTAAAGAGACAGAGTGCTAGAAAAGAGAGTATCAGTGCATTTGGGGAAAGGAGATCAAAGATCTTGTTTACTCAAGATCCACTCAACTACTATAATACCAGCCTAAGCCATCTTTACAGATTCTGAATTAAAGTATTTCAAATTTCACTTCTCATTCCTGGATAAGTTTGTTCACATTAATTGAAAAACAAGGTAGTTTAATTACTTAGGGGATGTTACAAATGTGTAGATGCCAAAAAAAAGTATGTATGTACACACATTTCTCATTTATACACATAAAAGACTATAACTATTCTCAATGTCTTTTAGTAGTCTACCAAATTTATCAAAACATTGTCTATTTCTGCTAAAATTGTAGAATATTGGAAATTAGACATTAGATGTGAGAAACCAAGTGGGCATACTGAAATGGAGATTTTGTTAGTCACTTAAGGATTCCCTGAAAGGAGGGATAGTAAAGTGAGCATATCACTACTTAAAGGCTCTATTTATTAAGATGAAGATGTTGGACATTTATCAAAACCTTCATTCTGTTTTATTAAATTTATGAATATCCCTTAAAAAACTTTTAAAATTGTATTTTCTGTTATTTCACTGATAGTGACTAATATTGTACTAAAATGGTATGTAATCAACATGGTCACATAGTATTAGAATCATTTATGGTGTAATTACTTTATTCCAAATAATTAACAATGAAATTCTTGGTATCTGGTTAGATATTTCTATTTTTCCTAATTACCATTGGTCTCTAGAATATATTAACCTAAAAATTCTAGGTACTTACTTTAGACTTCCCTAGAATTAATGAATTATGATCAATGGAAAAGAAAAACTTGTCCTTTTGTCAGAATTAGACCGTATTTCATTTTCTGATTCAGTGTATTTTTCATCATATTCCTTTCCAAAAATTGAATGTGATTGTTTTTCTTACTTTATTTTAGTGGAATGCAAATGAGAAGTGTTATAGCTAATCAATGCCACCAAAATAGTTTTTTTAAATAACCAGGACATGAACTCTTTAACAAGATTCAGTCAGTTCTATTTATAGTTCCCCTAAGCTATGAACTATTTGTGCACCCATGTTTCTGCATAATGACTTTTCAATGTGGTTTCAGTAATCATTCCAGAAGGCACAATCTCAAAATATCTATATGCATAAAGAATATATTTAAAATAAAGGCTAAATTGGCTGGCCATGCATTAAAACCATTTGCCTGTGAAATCACTTTGTGAAATATCTCCATACAGGAGATGTTCCAGCCGAGTATAGGACATAGCAAACATTTTTTTGCTTACCATATTGTATCACCATAACTTCTTCTGGAAACACTTCTTCCTCTACGTGTCCTCTTAAAACACTTTTTCCTTCTTTCTCTAAGATGACAAGCCATTTTGAGAATTTGCTCTTAATTTAGCCCACACAGGATTAGCAGAAGAGTGAGACTCTCAAGCTACTTGCCCTTAAATACTTAATAGCTGAAATGAGAGGTGCTGGTGATCTTCAAAAAAATAAAAAATAAAAAACTATGTTAGCATCAGACTCACTCCCCCAGTTTTAGAGATGGGGGGTACAAAGAATGAACACAGTGGGTTTCCTTGGAAGGACATTCATCTTCTGTGTTTCTGAATGAGAAACTGTTCCCTCCCCCTACTTTTTTTTAAGGATTTGGAAGAGAAGACATTTAAAAGAGCTGAATTTTTCGTTTCAAAACAAAAATAATGCATTTCCTCTGAGATTTTCTTTAATCAAGAACACTAGTGAAATTCTTTAACACAGATGAACAATGCTTTTATCAGTTCACCTGGTCTTTTACAAAGCTATACCAAGGTGAACATGTTGTGTTCCTTGTTGCTATCATTCTATCTTTGTGGTTGTGAAGAGAGACAGCAGACACAGACTTGCTCATTGTTTCAGTCCTCTATTTACACAGAAGAATCCTTGCATCACATCCTTAATTTGAAAATTTTCTCCCTTTTTTTCTACCCAAATAACACCATTTTCTCATATTCATACAGTCAGATTGGCTAGAAAGTAATTCTCTGCCACTTACCATATTATATTTTTCTGAATTTTAGGCTTACATGCTCCCTTACATTAATCTTTGGCCGGTGTTCACAGATAGAAAATATAATTAGTAAATTAATTGTAATTGCTCCTCAAAGTAATTTTTACTTGCCAGCTTCTGCCGTTTATGCACCTTTAGAAGATAAAAATAAAACTGTGCAAGCATGGCTGTTTTTGGAAGTTTTGTTTTGCTTCCCATGGACAAAGGATCCAAGTCATGTCTATACTAGGGATCTTAACCAAGACATAGAAATACCAGTGAGGAAAGACTCATAATTTTGCATTCAGTAATTTTTCTTGCGGTTGCAAAATAATTTTTATATATGTATTCTTATCTCTGCTACCTATATGGACATGCATATATTTAAGTGGTACGTGTTGACTAGCAATTTTGAGGATGTTGAAAACTATCATTTAGGTTTAGGTGTGCACGTTTATAGCCTCTAAATGAAGATACCTGCACACTATCTCTTTTAGGTAAAAAGTGAGTTCCACACGCCCTCATCCAGTGACTATACCTATTTTCTTTATATAAGCTCATGCCGTCATCGTTTAAATCAAACCGATTTCTAAGCACCACAGCTGTGACTAGTTATTTAGAAGTCTAATTTGAGCAGAATGTGTCACGCCAACTTTGCACACACACGCTCACACAGGCGGTATTCACATTGAAACTTTCACCTCTATTAAATAGCAACAGTTCTTCAAAAATTCCAACACTCGACTCTTAACAACTAAATAAAATATGTGTCTTTGAGGAGTAATGTGCCTATTTTATTTTTATTCCTAGAGGCAAATCTTGCGTAGACTGGTACAGTTTTGTTACTCGGCTGTCACTTTAACCGGTTTTCAAAGATGCCTGTGACACTGAGTGAGCGTTGTCTTCCAATCTCATTGTTTTATTCCTCCTGAATTAAGGGTAGATCTCTATGACTTTGTTTTCAATGGAGGTCACATAGATATAGCCATCAATATTGAAATAGCATTTTCTCGTGCAAACAGAAGCTTTAATAGCCTCTACAAGGGTTTGCTCCTTGGGGAGACTAAATTCAAAATGGCACAAGCCATCTGTCGTGGTGGGATTTTTTCAGTTCCCTTGTGCTGCACCCCTCTCTCCCTCTCTCTCCTTCTCCCTCTCCCCTTTCCCATCTCCTTTTATTTTTCAGTTGTTTAAAGTGACAGCTTTATTGTCTATACTTGAATTTCAAGTTTGCTAACTCATAAAAATATAACAGGTTCACAAACGTTTGTAGAGAGGCATACTGTATGCCCAGGGCAACTGAAAACTCAAATTTGCTATATTGAGCCCAGCAGTCAATTTAGTGTTTACTGAGGAAAATGTCTGTTGCTCCAGTCATGGAGTGCTTTATGGGACAGAGAAAGCTGGGCAGGGCACAGATGAGGGACTGCTGCATACTTCTATATCCTGATTTCAGAAGGGCTTTTTTGTTGAGCTAGAACTGATATGAAAAGCATTTTTAAGAAAGAATGTTTCTTTGGGTAGAGCTTTGAAAGTTCCCAAAGCTTGAAGGATGAAAAAGTTGATGAAAGATTTTCAAATCCTCATATACAGAGAATATACTAACACCTCAAACAAAAGTATAAATTAGTGTGGGTGCCAGCTTTTACTAATAGACTATAAGTGTAATGCAAGCAATGACTGTCTTTTTCATACTATAGCCCTAGTCTCTAGCAGGGTACCTGGCACATATTAAATGCTCAGTAAATATTTGGAAGAGGAAGAGAGGAAGTAAGTGACAAAAGGGAAGAAAAGGGAAGGAAAAAAAATCTAGAGAGAAAGCAAAAAAGCTCTGAGCTCTTTAAAAAGCATCAAATCAGGATGCCTTGTTGGCTCAGTCAGTTGAATGTTTGAGTATCAGACTCTTGGTTTCAGCTCAGGTCATGATCTCAGGGTCTTGGGATTGAGTCCCATGTTGTTCTCTGCAGTGAGCTTGGAGCCTGCTTAAGATTCTCTCTCCCTCCTTCTTCCTCCCTCTCCCTCCTCCTCCTTCTCCCTCTCTCCCCCTCCCTCTCCCTTCTTCTAACCCTCTCCCCTACTCATTCCCCCCCCCTCTCTCTCTCAAATAAAAATAAGTAAAAAATACATAAAAAGCATTAGATCCTGTGGAATACCAACTCTAATACACTAAAAGATTGGTATAAAATGTAAAATCTACAAATTGTGAAAAATAATCTTAAAACTTATTTATCACTTATAAATAAGTGTGGGTGTCAGCTTTTACTAATAGACTATAAGTATAATGCAAGCAATAACTGTCTTATTCATACTATACTCCTTGTCTCTAGGGCTATAATAAATTATACTAGATAAGGTATGAACTTTGCCTGCAGATTTGACATTCTTTCTTTGAATCTAGAATTGAGATGATTTTTGAATAACTTGCAACTTCAGCTGGACTAAGATCATGTCCACAATAGGACTGGGGATAAATAAGCCTTTGGACAAAAGTATGATTCCTCCTGTCTTAAGAATTTCCATGCCATACTGAAGTATACATCAGTCACCAGTAGTTTCCAAATTTTACTCAAGAAAGACCTGTGGACTATATCTAATTCAACTTTCTAGACTGTGTTTGTTTTATTCAAATTAATTTGTAGTGATAAGATTTGCAAGATTGTGACAAAGTATGTGAAATCAGACCATATGAACATTGCTATGCATTTCTATACAAGCGCAATATTTCCCCTGGGACATGTGCCTTAATTTCCATTTTGCCTAAGTATACAGGCATCAGATAGAAATCACAGGCTATGTAAGTAACATAAGATATATGAAAGGGCATGATGTTAGCTATGGAAAGACAGCCTGAGGCCACTATGCTGTTGTCTCAATGTGGGGCCCCACACTCTTCTACATTCAGTCTTGGTTTCATCTGGTGTAGAGTCAGATTAGCATTCATATACCCCTCCCTGCAACCCTTTGCCACACCTGTGTTGCTTCCTTTCCTTGGACTAAATAATACAACATTGATCTGGAGAAAATGAGAGTTCTGAGATCATGTATAAATGGTAGAATGTTTTTTGGCAGGTAAATCATTTCTTCAGGTGAAATCTATCTTAGAAATTTTAAATGAAAAAAACATAAATTCCAAGTTGCTCTGGTTGAAGCTGTGGTGAGCTCTCACCCTATACTCCCCACAATGTTCACCCTCATTCCTGAACATTGCCTCTTAGATCCCTCAACTGGACCCAATGCAATGACACTATTCCCTCCCTACATAATTTCTCCTCCCCCAAGCCCCATGTTTACCTGCCCACTCTCTCATTTTGAGCAGCCCAGCTGAAAACATTTCTTCTACATGGGCTTCTCTGTTAGACTTATTTGACTTTTCCACCCTTTTCTGCCTAAAAACCTATATTATTCTCAATTTGCCTTATACAGGTGTCATTTTGTTGATTGTTGAGTAAAAGTAGAATTATATGACCCAAATCTATTTGCTTCATTGTTCACTAAACTGTAAACTCTTTTATGACAAGAACCATGTTTTATGGACTTTGATGCCTTATGCTTTCTTAACTTTCACCTTTGCTTGCCTCCTTGGCAACTGAGTGGTATGGAGGCTTCCATTTTTGTTCTAAAACATTGATAGCTGTTAGAGATTAGTAGCGACTAGTTTTTCAATACCTTCATATTTGTTTACCATAAAAGTCCCTTTTCCTTTTCTTTTATAACATTACACATAGCTGGGCATATGACTGCTCTACTATAGACTAAACTTTCTGGCCTCTGTTGAAGGTGGGGTCAGTCAGTGAGACTAAGTTCTTACCAGTGGAGTGTAATGTTCAAGTGATGTATTCTATACTCAAATGGTGTGTTCTACTATGTCACTTACTTAAAAGGAAATCATTCATACTCTGTTGCCCTTTTTACTTCCATCCCATGGGTTGGAATAAAGATGTGACCACAATTCAGCTTAAACTGATGACACCACTACCTTAGGAGATCGGGTGTGGGGGGAGGTAATGAGATGAAGGCAAACCGAGACTTGAATAGCTTTCTGGAACAGAGCTGTGCCACTAACTGGGACTTCCCTTATGCTTCCAGACTAGTGCTTGAAAGAGAAATAAAATCCTGTCTTTCTCAATTGACTATTTGGGATCTAATTATTACAGAGGATTTAGTCTCTCTAATCTCACTAATGGTGTGTATCTCCCAGCAAAAGAAGAGTGCAATCACCATGTAGATATACACAAAATACTAACACATGAGAGAGTCAGGGACCTCACGGCCCTTCTGTTGCTCTTGTGCACAAAGCAAAGGTCCTTCATGAATAACTCAATTCCTAAAGACTGTGCATTGAGCAAGTGCCAAATGAAAGTATAAGATGGGCCCTGAATTAAGAAACAAACATGATAGGGCCATCAGACTGTGTGGAATTAAAGCAATAAGAATTACCCAAAAATATAAATGGGGCATAAAATATCCCTTAATCATAGTGGTTGAGAGATATCATCTATTCCTTGGTAGGGAGTAACTGGAGAAGCCAAACCCACTACATATACTTTATAGTTCATTGAACATATTACTCGTTGTATTTTTAATACTAATTGAGCTTATTCATTTTTACCTTCATAATTCCATGACTTCGTTCATTAAGGAACCCATATGGGAATTGCAATATAAGGATACCTGTTCAAGCAGACCCTAGCTGATTTGAGGAGTTGATATTCTGGCATCTGAAGTAGATAAAACTAACCAGCATTTGGTTTATTTTTTTCTGAAAATTCTAGGTTCAAATTTTACCAGATATGGTAATTTTACCTTCACATTGATGACAGAAGGCAATCCATATTCACCATTTTTTCCCATACAAAGAATCTTTCTGTCAAATGCCCAGTATTTATGTACCACACTGTTTTATGGATATTGGGGGTTCAGAGGGAAGGCACAGTCTCCACCACCTAAGGAAGGAGCTGGTAGTGTTCTTTGATTTTACTCTAATTACTGCCATATTTCTGGAATTTATTATCCTGGTTAGTTTTGTTTTCTTTACCTTTTATTCCATTCACTTCAGTGGTATACTTTCTAACTACTTTAGTAGTAAGTTAAAGGCGATAATAATTTTTGACCCATTATTCAAATTTTTGTATTTTGTTGGGTTTTACATTGGCACTCATAAGAATTTTAATTAGAATACTTATTGGTGTTCCTATATCGGTAGCTGGTTTTAAGCAGGGGTCATTTTGGGAAGTATTTCCATTGATGTGTGTGTGTGTGTGTGTGTGTGTGTGTGTGTGTGTGTGTGTGACATTTTAATGCTTAACTAGTGAGTTAATGGGTGTACATGGAAGCTCACTTTGTCTTTTAGATTCCTTGAGCTCATGTACTGCATTTCTGTATTGCATAGGGAAGGTGAATTTGGTGCCTTAGGTATTCCTGTTTTTTTGTGTGCTATGACTAGACAGTGGTGTGGAAAAAGTAGGTTGTTTCTTAAAGTAGGTTTTCATTATCTGCATGCTCTGGGCATCCCAATGGTCAATACCTAGCAACTTACACTGGCTGAGTTCCTTCTTCCATTTGATGGCTCAACTGAAGCTTGATGTTTATGGTGGAAATTGTCTTGATTTCTTTAGATGAGATGAGCATCCAAGGAGTTTGAAAATGTGTTTTAATTAAGATTCTGCTAAATTTTACCAGACACCTACTTGGAAAACAAAGCAACTGAATAATTAACTCTGATGAGAGCAGATGCTGGTCTAATGACAACCTGTTACCGCTCAAGTGCGTCATTAGCTGTTTTACTGGCTCCTGTAATATGTCCAGAGCTCCCCTCTGTTAGTGAAGGCATTGGTAGCAGTGCACTTAAAATAGTTCCTTGTTCTGAACTGTTGTAAAAGATATTTGTAGCATCTGCAAAATTCTTCATTTAAATAATTTGGTTTCCACCCACCAACTCCCTCCCTTCATCTATCTGGCATGTGTTTGGAACCAAATACTTCTTTAGTTTTCCTTGAGGGATTATTTTAGCTATACATCAAGCGGAGCTTACAAATTGATGAGAATCTAATGATGCATTTATTTACAGATGTGCATTTCAGTTCCCTGTTATGTTGAGGGGTAGGAAGAGTAAAAAGACTCTCCCTCCCTCCCTACCCTCACCAATGTTATGGGAATAGCCATGCATTTGACAAAATAAGAAACAGAAATTGTCTCATGTTTGATTTTATGTATAGTTGTCAAATATGAATTAGTATCAAATTTTCTTTTAAGTGCACCATTTATCTTTCAAAATAGTAAATTGTTCATTTTTTCTTTTTAATGCTGTAATAACACAATACTGTGATTTCCTATTATAGTACGCATTATTTTTATATTAAAAATAACAGGCTTACAGTTTTAAACTTCAGGCACAACACAAAACAACCTGACCAACAACATCCATTATAAAATTGATGCAAAGCAAAACCTGTTTATATTTCATGTTCAGAACTACAACATTTATGCACTCATCTTGAGATTTTAAGTGGTCTTAGGGAAATTGAAGAATGAAAAATGAGTATGATAGGAATATCTTTTAGGTTACCTTAAGTAATATTCTAATAAAACCAAAGGCAAAGAGCACAGTAATGTGTGTAAAGGGGAAGGACAATGATTAAAACCTACTGTGGCCCCGGATATTCTGTACTATGCTTTCTTTAAAGCTGTCAGATGGGGTGCCTGGGTTGCTCAGTCAGTTAAGCACCAACTTTGAGATCATGATCTCGCGGCCATGAGTCTGAGCCCCACATTGGTCTCTGTGCTGACAGCTCATAGCCTGGAGCTTGGTTCAGATTCTGTGTCTTCTTCTCTCTATGTCCCTCACCCACTCACAGTCTGTCTCTCTCTCCTTCAAAAAATAAATGAACATTAAAAAATAATTTAAAGCTGTCAGGCTATTCCTTGGGAGTTGGTCAGATACTTAACCATTCAGGACCTGGCAGAGTACAGAATAGGGCCTGCTTCTGCCTCCCACTTCCAAAACCCAGCAACTTATTTAATAGAAGTTCATTTTAGTGTTCTTTAAAGATCTAACAGGGAAAAAAAATCTATAAATGAAATTGGCTGAAGCATTGTACTTTATCAAGTCATATTTAAAAGAGGTCATCTTACTGTGGCAAGCAAGGTTTCAAAGCATTTCTAACTATATTGTGGAGAGCAAAGGGAAACGAAGCATGTCAGTAATTTGTTTCATGAAAAGTGCTTCAGAGTGGTTTTACACATTCTCAATGATAGACAATTCCCTTTTGCTCATTAAAAATTCTGGTTGATAGCCAAAAACATTTTAATATAGACGGTGTGGAGAAAGCTGCATTTCTGTTTTTGCCTTCAATCCATCTATGCCAAAGCTGTGTGTAGATTCCAATTTCAGCATGCTCTCGCAGAAGCTGGGCTTCCTTCTTGTTGAACAGCAGTCCTTTCACTGCCAAAACGGGACACGAGATGGGACAGAGCCTGCTACTCTCCCAGGAGAGAGGAAGCATGTGCCATCACCCACCTCACTTCCAAACCTATGGTTTCACATGATAGCAGTCAGGGGTTATTTTCCTTCCTAACTTTTCAAGAAATGGTTGGTGTGTCCACTGTCACAGACACATGGTTTGCATTCTCTTTTACATGGCATCGTTTGTGTTTTATCCTGTTTAGGACAGTCTGCATTTTCCTTCTTTGGCAAAACAGGGAGATTACGTAAAAAGTGGAAGCTGAAAAGGTCATGGAGGTGTGAGAAGTCAATGCGATCCCATGAAAAGTGCCAGACTCGTAGCAAGTACCTAGGCATGTGTGTGCTTCAGCACCCTCAACCCCGCCGCTTGGTGCTGTGTACCCTCTGATCCGAGGACAGTCAGTCAGTAATGGGGAACAGCAGCCTGGCACTCACATGCGAGCGTTTACATTCAGCTCAGCCATTCATTCTCTGCCCAACTTGGAACAAATCATCTGACCTCTGGAGACTTTTTATCCTAATTTATAAGATGGAGATAGTAACATTGATACCAGCCCATTCACAGAATTATGTGTAAATATGTTTTATTTACTGTAACACACTTTATGCACAAGGCTGTCATCATCATGAATCACTGGAGCAGAAAGAAACATTCGGCAGATTTTCTACACTGCAAAGAAGAGATAGTAAGAAACAGAATAAAATACTTAAATTCTGAGAAGGGAAATTGACATATGTTTAACCAATTTATTATGGCTTATGATGGTGAATATGGTTTTAAAGCTCTACAATACGTTCTATAATATGCTTTGTATACTATGAAAGTTCTAATGTTTGTGCTTCTTCTGAAATATCAGAAAACATGATTCTATTTCATGACTACAGCTATTCTTTGACATCAATCATATAAACTTTGCTGCATCTGGCATTCCCATACTAAATATCAATGTCTTAGGGAAAAGACCCCTTTAGGATAAATTTTGCTAAGGAAACATCCCAAATGGCATTTCTGGGGAGTAGCTGGCCTGCTCTAGACCTTATCTCAGGGTGTGGCGGGGAAGCTGCCAGGAAGGTCTGTAAGATGAGTGAAGTCAAGAGGAAGCAGTGATAGATGGGAAAGCCCAATTCAGAGTCCTGTTGCCCTGTAGAAGTCATTAAATAGTATGTTGAATGCAAATTAAGTCACTTGCCTCTCTAGGTGACAAATTTAACTCATTCAACATACAGACTACTGGATAGTTTGGATGACTGTTTAGCCAGGCCGGGTCATGGTCCTGTGGCCAATGCAATAGTTCAGGGCTCGTGCTCAGAAGGGTCCAGCACTTGGAGTTTAATACTCTGTGGTTACTTACTGAAAGTCTTAATTTTATGTTGGGATTTGTGTTATAAAAGATATTAAGAGGGCAACGGAACATGGTCTGGGGCTCAGGTGTGGTTGTTCCCAACCCCTCCATGAACCCTCTCACTCCCATCTCCAACGGGTTCTCAGCTGTCTGTGCCCAACCCTGATGCCTGAGGTCCTGCCAGATACTCCTTTCCATCCCTTCCCATACCCTCTGACACTCCCTCGGGAAGGCTCTGGGTTTCCTGAGAGTATGAGTGGGATGGAGGAACCCACATTCTGCTTCCACCCTCCCGGGTCTGGAGTGCAGTAGGAGTTAGGCGTGTGCCCCACACTATCTTGGCTTTCCGACTTAGACCTGGCAGCACCATGGCTCATTTGGCAGAAGAAGCAGTGGAAGCCTCTTGCCCAACCCTGACTGAGGTGCTGAGCACATTCCAGCACAAAAAGTGTAGTTTCTTACCGGTTTACCATCTGCTGTGGGTTTGGGTAGAGGCCCATAGAAGGGGAGGTTGACTTCCCAGGTGGTGGGGCCACATCATCTATTTTCACAGGTATCCTATTAGGTAGCTAGCCCTGCTCTTTAGCAGTTTCTGAGACAAGACCTAACCTCCTCAAAAACAGTCAAAGTGACAAAGTCATTTTATAAGTGAATTTACAACTATAATAAAGCATAGAAGTTAAAAGCAGGTAAGCACTTTCTTACCCCAACCCTGGAGTAAGTGGACCTGAGGAGATGCTATCTGAGAGAGTCCCTTCACTTTGCTTGTCTCAGTTTTCTCACTTGAAGCTTTATGGCATTGTGAGGGTACAAGAATGTACAGAAGGCAGTAAGCAAAGTGTGCACCGTATGACAAATCCTTCACATGAACATTATTATTGCTGAAATCCCAATCCCACCACCATCCTCATCACCTACATCCATTTACTCAAGAGAAAGTCATGAGTCAGAGAGCAAGAGACATCCATCAGATCAGATTTCTTTTGCTACTTTGTAAGTGATCTGATTATATTCATATTTTTATGTGCTAAGAAAATAAACACAGTTTCTAGTAATTAAGTAGTAAATTGCTACATACTATAAATGGTAATTTAAAAGCAATGTCTCCTATAGGATCTGACATGTATTGGAACTGTCAAGGACCTCAGAGATCATCTAGTTCAATGTGTTTAGTTTGTAGATGAAGAGAGAGGTGTGGGAGCTTACGTCAGATCACACATCTCCTTAATGGCAAAGGAGGACTGAACACAGCAGGTCTTGAATCTTGTGATCCTTTGTTTGTCTACTCAGTGTGGAATATGCATTTAGGGCCCAAAGAATATGTAAACTTTGACATTTTCTTTCAGTGACTTACAGCTGTAATGTTTTTCCATTGTAGCCTATGGTTGCCACAGCTATGATGTATATGGTTTGACCCTTACTTAAGAATGCACAACTCCAGTCAATACACCTTTTCTCTGCAAAACTTGATCTACTTGAAGACATCCTGTTTCGTGATAGTTTCCAAAAATCCCTCACAAGCAAAAGTGGCCACAGGCTGCATGATCAAACTTTTTGATAAAACAGTTACCATTTCTGCAGTTGACAGTTCTTCTTGCACACAAGTCAGGCCACTAATACGTCCGTCTTTAGGTCTGAGCTCTGTGTTAGGGTGGTCCACTTAGAACCATGCGTGGTTAATGCAACATGACTCGAATCATTTTAGTGTTCATTTGGCGGGACTGCACATCAAGAATCTGAAATCAGCAGCCTGATTCTCATTTTGCTCCTTCCCCTTTGCACGTCTCCGCTAGGACCAGGGCTGCCATTTACTTCAAAGGGAATGCTCTCTGTAAAGGAGGTATCTAGGAAAGGAAGAAAAATGAGAATCAAACTCATTATTTTAACGATGGTTAAAATAAACAAGTTGGCAATGCATGTTTTCTTTTAGACTACTCAGTTGGAATCTTTCTGTCAAAGCTGGGTAGTTTGTAAGGCTTCTATTATCTGATCCCCATACATAGGGGATCAAATATATTTTTCATTTGATGAAGTTGGGTAAAAGCTGAACTGAACTGAATTACACTGATTGCTCTTCCCCATAATTCCCAACAAACTCTTAAAATACATTTACCTATTATACCCCTTCATTTTCTATAGGCATTAGCTGCAGAAGAAAAAAAAAAAAACTCATACAGATACAGAAACTCAAAGAGCAAGCCAGTCACTTGTTTTTATACAGAAACCAGCATACTGACATTTTAATGATGCTGGGATACTGCCATAGTGTGAAATTTTGTATTCAGAACATTTAAAAAGGGAGTGTCAAAAAGACAAGTAAGGCCCCAGTGGAATGGATTCATTGAGCTTGTATACAAGACAGGTAACCATGTAATGATCCTCCTCTTTAGGTCACCTCAAAAAATAGAAGAGCCCTTTAAATTTATAGGATGCACAGCTGAATATTGTGCCTTTTATGGAGACCTCTTTGGGTCTGATTAATTAGTAATTGGGGCGAGAGCTCTGCACTTCAGTGACTCTTGCTGCCTTGATTGTAAATCGCAATCTGGTGCTAAGTCTCAGCAGGTCACATTGCTGTTTTTGCTGTGCCCCAGTGACACAACTGATTAAATCTGTATAAACAGTATCATTATGAAAATATTTTTGTTATAGGCAGGAGGAGTTAACACATTTTTATTTTGGATGGAAATTAAAATTATTTGTGGGAGCTTTGTATGTTTTCATCAATTGTCAGTCATCCCAATAGAGCATGTAGCGAAGTAACTGTTTTAATTTTCACAAAGGAAAAAAAACAACAACCTCTCAGACAGAGGGCTTTTAAAACTGAGAATTATGATAATTATGTCATTCATAATACACATAGCTACATAACAGGCAAGTATTATGTCACTTAATAGTTAGTTAAACAAGTAAACAGAAATATGGGAATTCATTTGCGTAGTCCCCTTACTATGGCGACACTTTTGAATGAGTAGATATGTTTTAATGGATGCCAACACACGTTCTCTCTCTCTCTCTCTCTCTCTCTCTCTCTCTCTCTCTCTCTCTCTCTCTCTTCCCCTCTCTCTCCCCCCCCCTCTCTCTCTCTCACACACACACACACACACACACACACACACTCCTAGATGCTTCCTTTCTTTATATTCTACGTGCTTCTTAACTTTAACAGAACTCAGAATTGCCTGTGGGTAGGAGTGAGGGCACTGATGTGTGGCTACAGAATGTACAGACTCGGGATGAAGAGTCAGGGGCCCCAGGGACCCAGAGGAGTTTTTAGTGGAGGGATAAATGTGGGTCATTAGATCACCTTGAGCAATCTGTGTAACAGTTAACATTTGCCTCTGAAGCAAACAAGTTGGATCACTTAGCAATCTGATCACTGCCTCTTTGAAAAAAAAAATCTTGGAGGTGTTGTAAGGCTATGCATATGTGCAACTTGCCAGGATTGTAAATTGTAGAAATCTGAATGTTTCTTTTGTTCTGAATGATTACCTAATTCTAAGTGAGCATTAAAGTCGTATTAGGTAATCCTCAGTGAGGCCTGATTTTACTCTGTTTGCTGAGCCTGGTAAGTCAACTCAAGCAAATGGACACTCTCTTATTTGCTTCAGTTCACAGAGCACTTTTTGGGAAAAGTTTATGTGAACTTTCATCAAATGTGCCTCTTAAGTTACTGAGACTTGAGTTACTGATCATCTCCTTGCTAGCAACTAAAGCTTAGATAAAAGTGACTTTTCTTTCTGTGAACCCACAAAAATCATTGAAATTTCCAGGCAAAAAGGAGGGAGCTAATAAATCAGCAAATTTGCCATGTGCCAACTTCCAGATTTAAACAAAGAATAAGCTGTATACATTTCAAATGACTGCCTTCCTATTATCTGGGCCAAAAAAATGAAACTGCCTTTGAAGAGGAAGCATTTACTATACACTTTAATGCTATGCAGATGTTCCAAACACTGTTGCCAAAGGTGGGAGAAGCTAGGTATGTGAAGGACTGACTACAGGTTATTGGCCATCAATTGGACATGCAGGATGATGGAATTGCATGCTGTTATTTAGGGCATCTTGGTTACCTGATAAGTAAGTTTGTTTGGGGTTCCCAAAGACCTATAGGCATGAGGCAGTCTAGAGAAACGTGATATTTATTAAGGACTTTGAATTTTTATTATTATATCCCATCAGCCACTGCAATATTTGCCTCTAACTGGGAACTCTGAAATTGGTTAATTAGATCATTTTAGAAATGTTTTTGTATAGGAGATATTACAGTTATCTTTGCAAAGAGCAAAGATGTGTACAAAGATCAAAACAGAGGAAGGGATAGGAAAGAAAAACATGCTATTATTTACTTTTTAAAAAAACTATTAACCAAGCTAGTTCAAAGCATTAAGGTAAATCTAAAAGAAAAAAGCAAGATGTAAAAGAAAAATAAAATACATCTTAAATTGTTCAAACAGAAATGAAAACTGGAAAAACATCAGAAGAGTTTATTATTGAATATGAACAAATTCAGACTGATTACATTTTCTTGTCAAGTATTTTTTGTTAATTGCAACACTATGCCTTATGTGTAATATAACTTATGCAATGCCAGTAAACTGTTAACCCATTAAAGTCTTTGAGAAGTAACATTTTGTAAAGAGCAAAGGCAACTTCTGGGCATTCTTCTGCGCAAAATAATTTTTACTGGCCTATTGATAAAACCAGGAATGATCCCAATTTAGGAGAGTAAACAAAATCATTACTTTTTCCAAATAAATATTTGCAAAGTCGTTTTTCAGAATATAATATACAGTGAAGTCAGGATAAACACCCACCTATCCCTATATGCAACACCATACAGTTGCCTATTTTCTCTTCCTGAATGGTCTCTGTGGCACAGAATAAGGAAAAGAAGTTGATATTTCTTTTTAAAAGTACTATTTTTAATTGTAAGGGTAATGAGCGCTTATTATATAAAATAAATAGTATAAAATAGTATAGCATTTATTATATAAAATAAAGAGTATAAAATAGTATAAAATGGTAGTAAAGTATAAAACTATATGTCACTCATGGCTCCAACTTCCACAAATAAATACTGGAAACTTCTGTTTTCTATGCTTTATTTGTGGAAGTGTTGCTCACCTTCTATATGAAATCTTGTCCCTTCTGTGTAAAATTCCTTAGTAATCTATGTTTCTTTCATTATGGATAGGTGAACTTCTTTTTGACATTTCCAGATAATCTTTTATGTTTTCCTGTTGATACAGGAAAATTAAACCTTAAAAATTAAACCACAAAGGTTATCAAGTAGCAAATGAGCTTATTCAGGAATAGCAGAGGAATTGCAATACAGGACATGCAACTCTGGCAAATCATAGACAAGTTCAAAGATCAAAGGAGGAGAGCATCCTTTTCTATTACAGAGGAAAGGAGGAACTGGGGAAGGGTTGTTTTGAACAAATGTTCAGTAGAGGTGGAGCAAGAGTTTGGAGTTGTAGCTTTTCATTGGCTGAGGTACAGTGCTTTCTCATGGGCTAGGCTGTTGCCAGGCTAGAAGAAAAACTTCATTCTTCTTGCTGGGGTATGTAAAGTAAGCTGAATGAATGTTATATGAGTGTGAATCTTCCCTTCATTACTTTCTGACTCCATTTTGAATTAGGTTTTCTCTATTCATTTTCACATGGTTTCATGAAAGACAGTAAAGTGTAAATAGGCAGATAGATATATGGTGTCATTACAGTGAAAGTTTAGTAATGTAAGATCTTAGAAAATAAAATTTTCTAAAAAGACGCTTCACACATAGAAATCACAAAACTATTGTTGAAACCAATAGTTAAAAGTAGGAAGTAGATTGATGTAGAGGAAAGAGGAGGAGGAAAGGGGAAAGAAAGGGCCCCTCTTATGTTTTCCTTATGTTTTATTATTCATGCTATCACTTCTCTTATCATTGACACTAGTGCCCACTCTTAAAATCAAGGAGATTCAGTTGCTAACTCTCAGAGCATAACAAACACAAGGAAAGCTCAGAATCCCTAAAAGGAATGAGCTGTTTAGTAGTTGTGGCAACTTCAGACAATATATATATTTGCACGGACAAAATTTAAATGTGGAGAACAGATTTGTGGTTTGAAGTCAAGGGAGAAAGGGAAGGGAGGGGAATAAGAGTAATGGCGAAAGAGCAACATGAAGGATGCTTATGATAGAAATGCTCTGCATCTTAGATATAAAGAAATAGCTCACTTGTGATACTGCACTAGAGTTTTGCAAAATGTTACTTTTGGGTAAAACAGAGCAGAAGATACATGGGATCCCTGTTATTTCTTAAAATTGCAAAAATGATGAGTTTAATAAAAATATATAGCATTGATTATAGTCATTTTGGTTTTGTAAATGTTTTGTTATGTAAGCACTTGTCCATGTAGAAATCATTTGTGTTGAATATTTAATCTGATACTTAAAGAGTTTTTTATATATTTTCAAAAACTTAGCAAGAATGGTTATTTCTGAAAGTATGGCACAATATACTGGTTAAAAGCATGAGCACAAGTGTCATATTTCCTGGTTTGAATCCCTCCCATCACTTATAAACAGTGAACTTGGGCAAGTTATTTGCTCACTCTGCCTGAATTTGCTCCTCTCACAAAGCGATGACAACAGTTGTCTCAGAGCATTGTTGTAAGGATTAGATAAATTAATACCCATAAATCTTGTAGAATAGAGCCAGACACACAGTAAGAACTACGTAACTATTAGCTTCTGCTGTGATGATAATGATGATGATGATTTGTAAGCATCATCTCTTAGAAAATTTGTGTCAACCCTAGTTGTATGCACCATTATTGATCTCATTATAGATGGCTAAAAGGGGTAAGGGCGTTGTCCAAGGTCACAAAGTGTGTAATGTGTGTAATGTTTGGAAGGACTCTGCTTTAATTACTCTACTATAGGTCGATGAGTGAGATAGTCTGGAATTTTACTTTCTTATAATAAATTAACAATATATATTATTAGGCATATAAACATATGGTTTTCGATTTAAACAATAGCGATTTAGAAATGACACTAGAAACAAAACAAAACAAAAAAGGCCAGAGGGCTTTCTTACTAGATTTCAATTATTCTTGACTCTACTGGGCCCAAAAGGCATCTTCCCTCTGGTACTTTGGTCATTCAATTTGTCAGCCTAAATAAACCCAGAGTGAAGAGGTGTATAAAAACAAAGGAGAGGAAGCCAACCAAAGTTCATTCTCAAAGCTTTGGAAAAGTTGAGGTTTTGGTTTCAGTCCAACAAAGGGTCAAGATTCAGGTCAAATCTTATTTTATATAAAATGACTGCCTTCATTTTGAAACAATCTAGTAGTTAGAATTGCGGTAGTTCTGGTTTTAGCTAGCCTTTGAGAGGAAATGCTGAAATTAATCTCTTCAGTGGAAAGGGGACTCAATGATTGACCACAGCTACCAAAACAGGGACTTCCTGGGAAAAGAATGACCTTTTGTTAAACTGATTATCATGTGTAGTAAAGGGTTTTCATTGCTGTCGTCATATTGAATGTGTGGGAGTGGGCACATACTTAGCTTTGCCAGGTATATACAAATGGGAAGTCATTGCCAAGCTGGAAAACTGAAATCACTCCTCGCAGAAGAAATAGTGTTGCATGATTATTGAGAATACAGGCTTTGGGGCCAGACTTCTTTAGTGCATATCTTGGCTTTGCCACTTAAAGATGTGTGACCTGTGTCTTAGTTTCTTCATCTGTGAGAATGGCAAAGCAGTAATAGTAGCAGCCTCGTAAAGTGATTTTGGAGAGTAATAATGAACATATGTAAAGTACCTAGAGGATTGTATCATGCATAGAAAGTACTTTATAAATTTTAGTTATGCTAATTAATTACATAATTGAATGTCAACCAGTGCTGACTTCTGACCATAACTTATTTATATGAAATGAACTTCCTGCTTATTAGTAATTTTAAGTTAGTTAAAGCAATTAAATATACATTAAGAAATTGAGGGATAATTAAAAAGCAACATAGAAGTGACTCAGAGATGTACTTGGCTACAAATAAGAAAATAGCCCAACTACATCTTTTCTTAAATAAGAATTTACATTTCTCTTGTAGGGAGTTTTGGGCGAGGATGTTGCTAGTGTTAGAATATTGAGTGGTGCCAATGTTTCTGCACCTCTCTCAACATTTTACTAATAGTTACAAACCATCATACCATCTTTCAAGTCAGGAAGAAATTAGGAAAAATAATGAAGTTGTTTTAGGAAAGTTGAAGCTTTCTCAGAAGGCACACGCTCTGGCAGGATTTTCCAAATGCTTTCCAACATCCCATAAAAATCCGAATATTTTATCAACCACACGGGCACCCCTCGCTATAAGGTAGTCAGTAAATGTATGTCCGAGAAGTGCCAAGCAAGATTGAGTTAGTCCATTCACAATCCATTACTTTGGAGTTGGGCATATTTTCCTCATAAACAAAATTAGAGTTCTGTTAGCATAAGTGGAGAAATCACTTCTGAGTCAGCAACCAATGGGGGTGGCCATTCATGTCCTCAGGGAATACAGCAAAAGAAAGAGAATGGATTGTCAAGGGAGGCTGCTAGAAGGCAAAAGATAGAAGGAGGAAGGTTTTAAATGAAATGTTGACTGTGGATCAGCTGAGATACTTCCTGGTCAAAACAGTCAAGGAGTAATGTAGGCAAAACCAGGAAGGAAAAAGTAAGATGTGTAAAGGAAGCCAGGGCAGAATTGGTGTGTCTAGAGAGAAGCCTTATGGAGAATTAAAACTCGGTAAATTTAGAGAGATACAGAGGAAAGTCATTGGAGGGAATAATGTATTCATTTCCTTACCTTATTCTATCAAACTGGCTAGCCAATAAATGGTCAAGAATTTGGGATCTCTAACAAATTGGGAACAAACTTTATTTTCAAGCATCCACAGAATATTTGAGAAAATAAAAAACCTCTGTAATTCCAACATAGGCCACATTTTCTAACCACAATGAAATAAACTAGGAATTAATAACATGTATGAAAAATACAAAAACTTGGATGTTAAATATCTATACATATTTATACACACACATTAAATATAAACACATATACATATATACATATATGTATGCTGATTCAAAAACAAACCAGAGCTACAGTTATAGATGATCTTGAAAATAAAAAGTAGCTTAGAAATCTGTGTGTCAAAGTACATGAGATATAAACAAAAACTATTCTTAGAAGAAGATTCTTCATCTGAGGTGTTTTCATTGTTAAGCAAAATCCAATAGAAAATGTCAGGAAAAAAAATGAGAAAAAAAGAAATTGAGCCTATTTGGAGTTGGGGAAAAGTGGCAAATAAAAGAAAGCTAGAGAAGCAATTATCAAAAAAATAACATAGTAACAACTTAGACAATAGCAAGTAGTAAATTGATAATATTTCAAGAGCTTGTTCTTGGAATAAGATAATATGTAATAAATAAATATAAGTAAGAAAGAAGACCAAAATATTTCAGATTCAATCTGAGAAGACTGTACAATTAAAATCTAGATTAAATAACTGATTTCAAGAGCACATTTAATAAAATTTATAAATATAATACATTTAACCAATAAATACTGTTAAAAATTTAAACAAAACCTGAAAAGGTGTTAAATCTATGAAATTTAAAATCATCAAAGAAATTTCCATTTGTAAAAGTTTCTAAGCTCATAAGTTTCTTGGAAAACTTATTTCAAAAACTTAATAGAAAATTCTTAAACCATTTAACTCTTTAATAGAATAAAAGAAAATGGTAAGTTTCTGTATAGAAATAATATTTTGCTATCAGAAATCCCATTATCAGAAAAAAGATCAACAAAAGACATAAGAAAAAAAAAACTAAGTATGGAATAACTCTCTTACAAAATATCTCTTTATACAAAATATCTTTAGTAAATTGTCAGAGATAGTTTGGCTGTTTATTCAAGGATAGCTCAATATTAGGAGATTAATAGAAGTTGCTATAGCTCTAGGACAAGAAGAAAAAGGAGCATGATCATCTCCTCAGTTGCTGTCAATATGTTTAAAAATATGTATATTTTACTTAGTAAAAAACCACTGTTACTCTGCTAGAAATATTTTCAAACAAGATAAAGAATCTTTATTGCAAGCCAGTTAGCATCTTAATGCATATCAATGTAACAAGAATTGCATTTAAATTCAGAAAAAAAACTTGCTAAAGTTTTTTATAACAGTGTTAAGAAAGAGCTATCCAATAAAGTTAATTAAGCTATTAACAAGTAATATGAATGTTGGAATGAAATATTAAATTATTTGATGATCTATTTGGAATACCAAAAGAATCAATAGAAAATGGTTGCTGTAGAGAATTTAAACAGTGCAGAATAGTACAGGAATGCCATAGATCATTGAATACACTCACAAAACTCCATAGCTAGGTTGTGTGCCAATAACTGCATTTATAAAACGATATGGAAACAGATTCTATTAATAGTTATAGCAAAAAGAGTTAAACGTCTGGTAAGAAATTTGTTAATAAGTTTCCCAGTTTTATCCAAAACTTGTACTTTAATTTACTAAAAAGCTTTTTTAAAAAAGACATAGTTAAAACACACATTGTTCTTAGCAATCAATTTCTAGTATTATAAGGTTACAGAATTTTCCAAGTCAACTACAAATTTAATTCAACCTTGATCAAAACCCACATGGAATTTATTTAAAAACTTGAAAATATATATGACATTTGTGAAATATATTTATTTAGAAAAATTCTGGAAGGAAATATAAATTGGAAGGAATGAGGCTTCTTTTCTACCAGAGTGAATGTGTACTTTCATGGTACCATGAACCTTCCCTTCTTGGTACTTGTCATATTTTGTAAGTATAAATTTACTCATGAGATGGTTTTATTATTTTCCATCTTCTCCATTAAACTGTAAACCTCATAATGGTTATAGCTCTTTTGCTCATGTCTACTATTAAAGCTATGAATAAATAAATCTGCAATAAATACTTATTGAATAGGCAAATAAATATTTTCAAAATTTTCGAATTATAATAATAAAATTTGTTTGGTCCTATTATCAGGATGAGAAGGTAAACCTGTGGAGCAGAATGAAACTCAACTAACTATATGCTTTTTAAAAAAAATTAATGTTTTTTTGATAAAAATTTAATGTTTTATTTATTTTTGAAAGAGAGAGACAGCGTGAGCAGGGAGGATCAGAAAGAGAGGGAGAACCAGAATCTGAAGACAGGCTCCAGGCTCTGAGCTAGCTGTCAGCACAGTTCTGGCGTGGGGCTCAAACCCACTAACCATGAGATCATGACCTGAACCTGTCCAACGCTTGACTGACTGAGCCTCCCAGGCGCCCCTAAAAACTTTAATGTTTAAACTTTTATTGATAGTATTATGAATAAGATGGGTTATTCAGTAAATGGCGTTGGGATATATGACTAACAGTCAGGAAACAAAATAAAGTTATAGCAAAACAGAGTCTTGAGGGCTTAATTTTATAAATGTGAAAATAGATTTAAAATTTTGAGTACTGTGAAGAAAGTAGAGGGCTGGTGAACCTCTACTAAGTTTTGTTTTTCCTTATATTAATCCTGCTGAGAACTGCTAATCTGTATAAATATATATACACCACTGGTTCGTTATTCCCTTGGGATAACTTTTAGGAAGCAAGATTGCTAGTTTAAAGGATATGCACCTTTTAGACTTTCTAACGGATCTTGTACATAATCCTCCTGACCAGCTGTAAAAATCCACACACCCATCTTTGGGTAGGAGAGCATCCATTTCTATATCCTTCTTGGCGCTCACACTCACATGACTAGTTTAAAGTAGTTCAGCTAAAATTTTCCCTTCTCTTTACGTTGGTTGCTATCTGGTGGCTCTTTAAATCCAATCTTTTTCTTTAAAATTTTTTAATATACTACTTTTATAAAATAAAACTTCCTTTAGAAGGCCAAAGGAGTATATAATCTACTTCTAATATTTTGATTTCTTTGTTGAAATATATAGATATAGATATAGATATATAGACATATAGATATACATGATATATAGGTGATATATATATGGGATTATTTTGAGAGAAAGAGGGAGAGAGCATGCATGAGCAGAAGAGGGGCAGAAAGAGAGGGGGAGAGAAAATCCCAAGCAGGCTCCATGTTGTCAGGGCAAAGCCTGACACAGGGCTCAATCCCATGAAACATGAGATCATGACCTGAACCTAAATCAAGAGTCAGACGCTCAACTAACTAAGCTACCCAGGCTCCCTGAACTAAATGTATTTTATTTACCATTGTCAATACCATATAATTTTGTCTTGTCATACAATGGGTCTCCCAATTAAATTTGTCTAAAACTTCAACCAGAGCTATATATGTTGGGGTCTATTATTAATTGATAAACCAGGTATATTCTATATTCTACTTAAATTTTTTGAGACAGCTTTTAATAAAATTGCATGTATAACCATTAAAAATATCTGAGAGAGAATGAAAATGCATTGGTTGATTAAAAGTTGACCACTTCTTTACTGCATCCTCTAGTGTTATCCTTTCATAATGACCTGAATATAATGATGGAAAAATGTTGGAAACAATTCCACCAACTTCATCAACTGAAATTGCAATCACATTATATTGAACACAAAATTTAATCATTGTATTCATGGAAGCCATAACAAAACAATGTAGTTGTTGATTGAAAACAAAAAATAAACCACTAAATATACTTTTTTTCAGGAGGGGCTATTTCTAACATGACTTTCTAAGAGAAATTTTTATGTGAGATCTAATATATGGATAATTAAGGAACTTAATGGATAATCTCTCCAGTTTTCCTGGCAATACAAAATGATTTTGGTATAGATATATCTTTTATTGACTCTGATTTTAAAATAGTTTTAATCAAAATATTTCAATAGAAAGGTAACTGACCTGGGTCCAGGATACTGCTTTTATAAAGAATTAGAGTTTAGCACTTAGAATACTTTGGGGAATGGGTGGTATATTCTATTTTGGCCTATTTGTTTTCTTTTTTAAAAAAGAATTTAATGTTTTATTTATTTTTGAGAAAGATAGAAAGAGTGGGGGCAGGGACAGAGAGAGAGAGAGGGAGACACAGAATCCAAAGCAGGCTCCAGGCTCTGAGCTGTCAGCAACTCATGAACCACGAGATCATGACCTAAGCTGAAGTCAGATGTTTAACAGACTGAACCACCAAGTGCCCCTAGACTCTGTTTCTCAAATGTACTTTTCTAATTGAACATTGGCAGGAATTGAATGACACTTAGTTCATTCGGAGCTTTCATGCCAAGGCCAATGCCTGGGACACCAGAATTCTATATTGTTGGTTGAAGCAGGACACAAAAACCAAATGCCAGATTTTTAAATCCCAAGTTAACATTCTGTTTTAACAACTGAAAATATTGTATTATATTCTTTTCTACAGAACAGTCTTATTTTTACATGGAGGGAGTGTTTGTTTTTTCACTGAATATTTTTAATGTGATCAGGGACCAAAGGAGTACTAAACAGAGCATCTGTTTTTTTTTTTTTTTTTTTTTTTTTTTTTTGTGTGACTGGGCACACAGTAATAAACAACATCTATTAATGATAGCCACTCATTGTGTAAACATGTCAGGAACTATGTGAAGTGTTTTATATGTATCATCCCATTTAATTCTCACATGCTTCAGTGGGATTATTTCCCCCTTGATTTCATAGATTAGAAAAAGTGCTTGAATTGCAGTTAGTAAGGGTTGATACTGAGATGGAACCCAGGTTGCCTGTCGACAGCACTCAAGTCCTGACAATCCTGCTATTCCGTCTCTTATAACCATTTGTCTCCAATCTCCTGCCACCACCTTAGTTCAAGTCCTCATCACCTCTTGCCAGGATTCTGAGCCAGAGACACCCTTCATAGGTGTACTGCCAAAATTTGAAATGCAAATCAGTTTCACAAACATTATTTTTAGTCAGAAGATATTTTTTTATTCTTGGGTCCACAGAATGTTCTCTCAAATTTATCAGAGTTTCACATTTTAAAAATGTCATGGTTTTTGGTTTTAACTATAAGGGAAAGGGCAGAGAGAAGGAAGTTAACATTTATTGAGCCCCTAATATGTGCCAGACAATGTTGCTTTGCTTATGAATGCTCAAAACAATCCTGTAAGGGAGATTGAGACTGATACCTATTGATTGTCTCTTCTGGGACTCTGTTGTGTTCAATACTTTGTCCATATTAATTAATTTAGGGAGTTTTGGAGTCTAGGCTGTGAGAGAAATGGTCATTGTCCCCAACTCTCTGAGACTGAGCAAGTATAACATGGAAGATCGATGCATTCCAAACAATGGAGTTTTTCTCTGAGTATGAATTATGGTGAAGCCAAGCAAAGATCAAAGTGGTGAGGAAATAAACTTTGCCTTGAAGGTCAAAAATGGATACATTTTTTTCTGGAAAAAAAGTTTTGGTTTGACTCGCTGGTGCTGCATTGAAATTGGATTTGGTTATTTTCAGAGTTCTGCTGCTCTTTCTTCTTTTCCTTCACATCTCCCATAGCATTTGTACAATGGTAAGCACAGATGAAGGGCTGAAGGTAGCTTTGGGAAGCTCTTTAATTAATCTTTGGTTTCATAATTCAGAATACAATTTAGAGTTGATAATTTTATCTTCTTACTTGGTATCAGATTACAACAGTACTTTTGCTGATCATAAATAACTGTTTACCTCTCACTATGACATCTTCCTCTGAAATTGCCAGTTTTAGATACTCAAAGTTAGGAATGGGTGGGAGGGTATGTAATAAACACAGGTGGCTGATCCTAGGCTATTTCAGAGAATATCAGTCATTTAATTTAAATACTATGGATTTAGGGACTATTTGGGTGCTTGCTTTGAAAGTATCCCAGGTGTCTTAGCTAAGGGTGCTGTAACAAATACTTTAGCCTTGGTGGCTCAAAAAAAAGACATTTACTTATCACTGTTCTGGATGCTGGGAAGTACAAGATCAAGGTGCAGCAGGTTTGTTGTCTGATGAAGGCCTGGTTCCTGATATGCAAATGACTGTCTTGTTTTATCTTCACACAGAGGAGAGGGAGAGCAAACTCCCTCTAATCCCCTCTTAAAGGGATACTAATTCCATCCTGAGAGTCTATGCCCATGACTTATCTAAACCTAATTATCTCTCAAAGTTCTCCCCTCCAGATACTATCAACTTGAAGATTAGGGCTTTAACATATAAAGTTTGGGGAGACTACAGTTAAATTTCAAGGATTTGGTCTTAATTTTCATTGGTTTCTACTGTATAAGACACTATGTAATGAGAAGGAAAAATAATAACCTATGACTCATTCAAATGTATTTTGTTTTGGTGGCACTCATCTCTGTGATCATATTTAGAAATATTAGGAGAAAATTCTAAGCAGAAAGTCCATGACAGTGGAAAGTTCTACCTTTTGCTGAAGAAGAGGAAACATTAAATATTATCCCACTGTCCCACATTTTTAATAGGGCTCCTTAAAGTGCCCTCTCTGTCCCTTAGTGTGTGTGTGTGTGTCTCTCTCTCTCCACCACACACACACACACACACACACACACACACACACATATGGAGAGGGTATTTTTCTTTGGGTGCTGTGACATTTTCCATGACATAGGATGCTTGCGGCCCCACATAAGGCTACTGCCAGGCAATACAGAATGGGGGCCAGGAGTTGGTTGGGAGTGAGGGGGCAGGGGAACAAGGGATGTCAAACTAGTTATTGATCAATTTACTATGTCTATTTAGTAAGTCAGTCAGTCTCCAGATACTTTTGTAGTCTTTAAGGAAGACAAATGTTCACAGTTTAAATATCCCTAAATATATAACAGATGAACAAGCATGCTTTGGTGTGTAAATGCTGCATAGATTCAGAACCATCAAAAAGCCCCTCAAAAATGCCTTTCCATCTGCTGCTTCTAACTACATATCGCACATCCTGGCAGCGCACTTCACAGTGGTGTGAAAGATAGGTTCAAAGCCAACCTGGCAAAATCTATTTATCTTTTTTTTCTCCCCAAAATGTGTTTCTTTGTGCAGCTAAACTAGCAAACATATATATAGGAGCAAGGTGCCAGGGCTAAGAGGAGGCACTTGTCAGGCCTTAATCATTTAGGAGAAAACTTCCCTTATATTATGCCCTAAAACATTGACATCACATTGCATCCTCTTAAAAAGTATGAGTTGAAGAAGCCTTGGATTCTGAGCTCTCAGTAAAACTCATTTATGAGTGTTGCCCTAGTGTCCTGGGAAGATTGTAAGTAGCCTGAATAAGCCCAGGGATGGAGTAGGAGAAGTGTGCGATAGTTTTCCTCAGGAAAGTATTCTTTAGTTTTCATTGAAGAAATTGTATGCAACTCAGAGGGTGGACTGATGAGAGAAACACTCTGCTTTATTCAAGGCAGCTGTCAAGTAGAGTCCTCTCCTGTCCTGCTTGGAGAAAAGGACTTTATAAGCAGTGAGACAATCCAAGTGAACACAGTGGTTGAAGTCAGTGACCTACTGATGAAGTCTTGTTTGAAATGGCGTAATGTTCAGTTCTCTTAGATAGTGAATATTCTTATTTTAGGAGGTAAAAGTCTCCAGTAAGGTAACTTTTATAGCTACCTCTCAGATTATGGTATATGGTCAAATTATGTCAGCACACCTTAGAGCTGCTCTGTGTCTCTTTCCTTACATCTTTTACTGACGCTCCACTCTAGTAGAGGGTAGGGGTATTGCTGTTGGTGTTAGAGGGTATTAGAGGGTAGGAGATGGTATTATACTTCTTAGCATCCAGTAAAAATAAAACAAAGTGATTTTTTAATGTTTTTTATTTAATTTTGAGAGACAGAGAGAACAATGTGAGCAGGGGAGGGTCAGAGAGAGAGGGAGATACAGAATCTGAAGCAGGTTCCAGGCTCTGAGCCAGCCGTCAGCACAGAGCCCAATGTGGGGCTTGAACCCACGAACCATGAGATTGTGACCTGAGCCGAAGCCAGACACTTAACCAACTGAGCCACCCAGGCACCCCAAAACAAAGTAATCTTATCTTCACCTTTAAGTGAAAGTTCTATTCCCCCTCAAGTTAACTAGTCCTTTTGAATAAACAGCAAAAATAATCCTAGAGTTACTTTATGATTTATATCGATACTCTTACAGAGTTGAGATTTTGTTCAACTTAATTATTTTTCTTGTGATGATTTCATAACTGTTACCTTGATCTGACCAATGTGACCTTCAGCACAGTGATTCTCTCATGATGGTATAATGAGGAATTTTTTAGGGAAGTAGAGGTTCCCTTCATGTCATCAATGCTGAATAGTGATGAATTTCTTGGCAATACATTTCATCTCTATTAGCACAGTGCTTGATCTTTAGGCAATCAAAATGTTGTTTGGGAATAATTTTTGTTACAAGTTTTTACTCTTCTTGAACACTTTTTGCCCACTTTCATGATTTTATTATGGGAAACTTGTTATTCATGCACTTATTCCACAAATTCTCATTGAAATACTCATTGAATACTATTGGTGCTATGGATATTTTGGTGAAAATCAAACAAATAAGCTTTCACTTGTGCTTATAGCCTAGTAAGAAAAGCAAATGATAAGGTAGGAAACAAACATGCTGTGTGTTGCATGTGTATACATATACATATCTTCATTTATTTATTCTTCATTCTTGGAATTGCTATGTGTGATTTTAAATCATAAATCATGAAGGATACAGTCAGGGCACAGCAGTAGTAAATTATGGGCGGGAGATCTCTTAGATCAAGTAATAGTGAAATCAGTCTTTAAAGACTTGATATTATGCCAATACCTAGAACATGAGAAGGAACCAGCCATGTAAGTAGAAATGGACAGTAGAAGCAGAGAGGGTTGGATATGTGAAAGTCACAGGCAGGAAAGTCTTTTGCTCCTGAAACTAAAGGAAGGACAGGTTTCTTGGAATCAGGAATGAGAAGGGGAGACAGATAGGCAGTAATGTTAGGAAGTAGTAGGAGAACACCAAATGAGATATAATGGTGACTAGGACGAGGAGAGATGAAAAGATAAAGGAGAGGAAAAGTTGTATTTATGAAAGATTTTGAAATTGATGGAAACATTAACACTGATTATTTACTTATGAATGATGAGAGAAAGTTGTAAAGAAGCACTCAGAATTCTGGTCACCAAATTCCAGATAATGGTACTATTTACTATGGTAAAAGACACTGAGAAGGATCAGGCTGGTAGTAAAATTCAAGGGATCAGTCTTGAACAAGCTAGTGATCTTTGGGAGAATCCCTGCACCCTCATTTCATTCCAGAGGAAATAAAAATAATAATAGCTAGAAATTATTGAGAAGTTACTGTGCCATCAACCATTCTCAGTATCTTGGATACTCATTAGTTCTCAAATATCTCTATGAGGTAGAGATTACTGTTGTTCTCCTCATCCCATGAGGATATTGAGGCTTGGAGAGGTTAACAAAACTTGTTCAAATGCACACAGCTAGTAAATAGAGGAGCTAGGAGTCAAAGATGTGTCTCTGATCCAAGAGCCCATCATCCTAACCACCTGCTACAGCTTCTAATGGCAAGGAAGCCATGATCCAAGCTTGAGAGGCATCCGCAAGGAGATATTATGTGAAGTGGAATGGATATAATCCCCTATGGAGAGGGTGAAAGAAGGGCTCTCTGGGTGTTACTTCCTGCTCTGTCTCAAATTCTATTTCTATTATTTCTTTTTTAATTTAAATTCAAGTTAGTTAACATACAATGTAGTCTTGGCTTCAGGAGTAGAACCCTATAATTCATCTTTTACATATAACACCCAGTGCTTATCCCAAAAATGCCCTCCTTAATGCCCATCACCCATTTAGCCTCCCCCTACCCACCCCCCTTTTCTAGCAACTCTGTTTGTTCTCTGTATTAAGAGTCTCTTATGATTTGTCTCCCTCTCTGTATTTATCTTATCTTTCATTCCCTTCCCCTATGTTATGTTATGTTTCTCAAATTCCACATATGAATGAAATCATATATCCCTCTTTCTCTGACTGCCTTTATATTTTAATCCTAACTCCTCTTTATGGAGCTTCAAGAGATTAGGTACTCTGGGACTTGAGGTGCTAACATGACCCACCCTAGTCATAGATTTCATTATAGCGTACATACAGATGTTCTAACATTCATTATTGCAAAAGTTGTTTCCAAACATAATTTTAACTGTGCAACCAAGTTGTTTGCAAATATACAAAGAGATTAGGAAGAAAAAAAATTGTCTCTAGGATAGATAAGGGGCAGTGAGAATGGAGGCTAGGAGAGTCTTCACTATTGTTGCATTCCAGCTGTCTATACCCCTAGCCCTTCCAGGATTTCAGGAAGTATGGTTGGGAAAGTATAGTTTTGAATTCGGGTTGTGAGCTAAAACACTTATAGGGTACAGTTAAGTAAAAAAAAAGTTAGTACAGAAAAAAATATTGTGTTACAATGGTGTGCATGTTGGGACAAACTGCTTTCAATTTTTTTAAAGCTAAAAGATATAAAAGTATTTGAACAACTATAACTAAATTATATTCACAGATATGTAGAATAAATGGTGCCGATTTTGACAGTAATAGCATATATTAGGGAGGAAAGGTAAAAGTAGAGTTCTTGTATACAAGTGAAGTTTAGTTGTTATTAGCTTAAAATAGACAGTGAAAACTTTAAGATAAGTCCCTTGGTAACCAGAAAAAAACATAAAAGAAAAAAGAAAGGAACCAAAACCTTTCTACAAAAACAACAAAATACAAAGGAAGACAGCCAGAAAGAAAAAGAACAAAATAAATACAAGAAAAATGGAAAGGAGTTAACAAAATGGCAATAGTCAGTCATTGTAGACAAGCATTCCAAATGTGGTTAAACTTCCCAGTAAAGACACAAAGTGGGTGATTGGATAAGAAATCACGATCTTACTCTATGTTGTCTATAAGAACTCACTTGGATTCAAGGACACATACAGACTGGAAATGAAGGGATGAAAAACACATCCCATAAATATTAAAACCATAAGAAAGCAGGAATGGCTATACTAATACTAGACAAAAAAGATTTTAATTAAAAAATCACTAGAGATGAATATCATTACATGTGATAAAAAGGGTCCATTCAGCAGGAAGACATAACAATTGTAAACATGTGGACTGAATATCAGAACACTTAAGTATATAAGTCAAATATTGACAGATCTGAAAGGAAGAATTTGAGAGCATTATGATAATAGTAGGAGACTGCAATGCCCCACTTTCAACAATGGATGGAACATGTGGAAAGAAAATAAAGATATAGGGAGCTGGAATGCACTATAGATCAAATGGACTTAATGGACTTATACAAAAGATTTTACCAAACATCAAAAAAATATGCATTTTTCTCAAGTGCATACAGAACACTCTCTGGGACAGATCACATGTTAGGTCACAAAACAAATGTTAACAAATTTAAGATCGAAATCATACCAAGCATCTTTTCTAACCACAAGGGAATAAAACTGGAAATGAATAATTGGGAAAAGGTGGGGAAATTCACAAATATGTGCAAAATAAGTAACAACTCTTGAACAATCACTGGGTCAAAGAGGAAATCAAAAGGAATTTAAATATTTTTCAAGGCAAACAGAAGTGAAACACAATTTACCAAAACTTACGGGATGTAGAAAAAGCCCTACTAAGCAGGAAGTTTATGGTGACAAATACCTACATTAACAAAGAAGAAAGATCTCCAATAGACAATCTAACTTTAAGAAACTCAGAAGAAAAAAGTAAACTCAAAGTTAACAAAATGAAGGGAATAATAAGGATCAGAGCAGAAACGGAGACTAGATAACCAATAGAAATAACATAAAAAAACCAACTTGGTTTTTTGAAAAAATAAGCAGAATTGACAAACCCTTCCTTATCTAGACTAAGAATAGACTCAGATAATTAGGGAAAGGAACTAGGCTTTTTATATTAAATCTCTGGGCATGATCTTCATTTTCACAAAGAAATATACTCTCTTTTAGGCTCATAGGACCTATAGTCCTCCAATTCTACTTCTTGTGTATATAACTTTTGATGGTGATATGGCAGCAGAGACTATGCTATGTGTTTTTAAAGGCAACACACAGCCTCAGGACAGAGAAGGCATCAGAAATTGTTGGAAATTGTGGCAAATAGAGCAGAGGCCCCATCTAATGGGGGCAGTGCTGCTTGGCTCCCATGGACTCTTGATGTGTGAGAATGTGGGCGCAGTGTTACTGGAGGCTTCTGAATGTCTTAAAGAAATTCAAAGTCATATTTTTTATATGAAATCTCCTGGGTTTTAAATACTGGCTTAATATTTTGAGGCTCTTTGCTAGCTGAATGCCTGAAAGCCTGAGGACCTACTTTAAAAGAATCCACATTTGTCAGCTGGGCATAAGAAGCCATCTAGAACACCCAATATTTAGTTTATTTGAGCTGAGTTCTCATTGTAAGCTATAGGAAATTTTGGTAATAGATAAAGTTTTGAATTATAAACTGTGTAATGGATGCCATATAATAAGCCAGGTTTGCTGACTCAGAAAAAGGAGTCCGGGGCCTGGGAGTATCCCCTAGGCCTGAAGTACTTCAGACATGCTGGGCCCCTAACAGAGACTCCTTGTGGAAATAAAACACTTAATTATCTATAGTATTTTAGAAAGAACACTGATTTGGGTATTTGAATATGAGTTTGAATCCTAGATCTTCTATGTGACTTTACTTACGATTTAGTAACCTTATCCTCCTAAACTGTAACCATGACGATAATGATATTTTCCTAATGACTATATAAACATGAGACTAGTAATAAATGTTAATGCCTGACATTTAATAGATACCCAGTAAATGGTAGACATATAATTATCACAGATTTATATGTTTATTTGCACTGCTATCTCACAAACTAACCTGTTCACAAAGTTTGTGAGGATGATTAAATTACATGATCTCTATGACATTTTGGATACAATGCCTGCTAAGCTTTCAATCAATGTTAATTAACATTCTTATTATTTGTAACAGTGCCCTGTTACCCAGAAGTGTACAGTGAATAGTTGCATACAAATCACAATATTGTAGCTCTGGTCAGTAGGTTCCTAATTCTGTTTAACCCAGTGGTCATATTCTTATGTCTTGGAGTCATGCAATTCTTTAGAATTGGGGCTGATTTTGTTGTTGTTGTTGTTTTGTTTGTTTTTGTTTTTGTATAGTAGGGTTCTCAGAATATCTTGCACAAGGATGGATTTGCCAAAAGATTTAGGAAACTCATATTTAATAGGGAATTTTCCCTGTATTAAGAACTATTTTAGAAAAATTCAAAATACTCTACTACAGAAAACAATCTTTCTAGAAGTTTCCATCATAGAATGAGAAGATTGATTATTTTGTTGCTCATTTTATAACCATTACAAGGTGTACTGAAAAGACTCTTTTCCATTCTGTCTAGACACCTTTTCCTAGACAACATCCTGAGACATAAGAATAAGCACTAAAATGAACATATTACATCAAACATACCACTGAGAGGAATGATAAGTTTAACAGTTTCCCATGTGGGAAGCATATTGATGGTAATTATCTTTCCTCCTACTTCACCCAGTTTTGCAGATCCCTCTGTCGTGGTTGGGAGGGTCTGGTCATGCTTCACCACATACTTGAAGCATGTTTTGATTGGCTGGGAGCCTACTGTGGCTTCCGTGGTGGCAGGGGTGCTGAGAGTTTAAAGGGAGTTGGTATTCTCCGTAGTGGGTAGCCTGTGTGTTACTTATTGCTAGCGCTCATGGGAAATTCATTCTCACAGGACCTAGTGAGTGATCAGCATGTTTAAAATAATGTTATCAATTAGCAAAATTTTTTCAATAATATGAACATTTTTTCCAAGGGCACGTAACCACCTAAGGGAAGTTATCTACTCTTCATGTCAGGTTATTTTGTGAGGAGATGAGGAATATATTTTTTAATTACAGAACACCACTGACATGGAAACCCTTTCATCTCTGAATTCTTTCTTTGGTTGACTCATGAGATGTTAGCTGCCTATGAAGACCTTCACATCTTCCCGCCAGATATTCTATGAGAACAGTCTTTGAGTGGAAACTGAAGTCTTCTTAAACATGGTGTTGAGGAAAACAGGCGGCACTTAATAAGACCATTTAACATAATACTTTTTGCAGACCACATCCAACAGGCTAAATATTCCTAATACATTTCAAAATCTACCAAATTTTAATAGATGCACACTCACAATTTCTCACTAATTTATAAGGATATATACATACTAGCATCATAAACAATAACAACATCATTGCTTTAAAATTTTTAAAAATTTTCAAAGCTTTCATGGCCCTGAGAGAAAGAATATGATTACTTAAAAACTTAACTCTGATACTCCATTGAGTTTTAGGAAAAATTCCCCCAAATGATGATTTTAACATGCAGTAATGTTCATGAATAGCTCCCTTTAAACTGAACACTATTCTTAAGAATTTTCTTATATCTATCTATCTATCTAGAAGATATAACCTATTAACTATAAATATAAATATATAAATAATATATAAAGTAAATTACAACCTAGTACAATAGCTGTCATTTGACTTCATTCATTAATTCATTAGTGTAAAAGAAGTGCCCACATGTACTTTTCTTTTGGTTAACATAATGATTAAGAAATTTAGCCAACTTAAGAGGCAGGAGTGTACTTTGTGGCATTTATTGACATTATATGGTAAAGTTTTCCAATTACACAATTTTCTGCCTCCTCACTACCTTGAGAAGTCAAAATATAACATTAAGTTGCTTGCTGCAGATACCACAACGCTTCATGATTATGGCTCTATGGAAATAAATATTCTCTAAATAAACCTGGAAACAGATTTTTAGAGATGCATTTTTTTAATATACTGGCAAATATGTTCTAGCTTATCTCATTCCTCTATTTTACCCAATGAATTTTTGCAGGCAGTTGATCTAATTGTCCTCACTGCCCAAATTGTGTTCTTATGAATCGTTTAGTCTTTTGTGAAGATATAGAGTTCATAAACGAAAGTGGAAGTTATAGAACTTGGTAATAAACAGCCTTGATGAGCTGAGCTTCTCTTCAGCTTTCCAGAATCAGATAACTAGCAAAGGGAGAGAATCACATCTGGTTATTCCACACACGGAGTCTGACTTCAGGGCGGATTCCTCAGCTTTTCCCAAAGAAACAGATATCACACTTCTAAAGATGGCATTTCTTTGGGAAAACATAGTTTTATTATCTTGTATATGGTCTTCTTAAAATCAGATGAAAAACAGTTTACTTTCCACCTATTTTTTTTTCTGGTCAGGTAAAATCTCTAGGTCATTTTTTTTGAACCATTAATGCCTCTCATATACAAAAAGCAATTGTTGATTTGCTTACCAAACAAAATCTGGAAGAATCAACCAAGGCCATATCATTCAATAGTAATTTAGCCTCAGATTTAATGTTTCAATTAAAACTTAATAAGCATGCATGAGATGTATTTACAGTGTATGTTGAGTAGTGGTAAAAAAAACTTGTTTTGCCCACTTTTGCAAACTGGTAGATAGAACATATTTGTTTACTTGTAACATGATAATTCCTCGAGGTGTGAACACTGGGGTATGGAAGAGGTGAAGAGACAAACATTATAACAGGTATTCTGCAGAAGTGTCAAGAGATGCAGAATGTTTCAACACAAACAAAAGATGGCGAATTGAAAATGATCTGTCCAGGGGTTGAACTAAAATTCTAAATGGCAAATAATCACATTATGTTGCTTGATTTGCGAATCTTTGGAAGCATTCAAGATGTTTTCAAAAAGGAAACATCAAGATGTTTTCAAATAGATATTATTTCAGTATTAATGATTAGTGCATATTAAGGAAAAACAATAATGTATTTGTCCTGTCACATAAAGCAAAAATGATAACCATATTGCATTGCCTTTTTAAAACATAATTTTTTACACAATACATAAAATTATCACCTGCTTAAGCTGAAGCCACAATACAGACTTGTATATTGTACCCTAATAACAAGTAACATGATAACAATTGAGTGCTCTTTTGAGTACCACTTTACAAATATGCATTTGTAATATTTTAAGCCTAATATTTAAATTTTTAATTTCCAATATGTTTAAATGGGCCATTTTCTTTATTTGAAATGAATTAATTATTACAAACTATGTTTTTTTTTCATTTTGAACCATTACACATTTAATAAAATGGGAAAATCATGTCACAATGCCTGATGTAACAAACCTTGTGTTTTCTTGGTCCTTTTAGTACCCTAAAGTCAATTTTAAAAAGGCCTTCTTGTTTTTGAAAAGTTATTTTCCTTAATAATTGCTCAAATTTTGTTTTATTTCCTCTTTTCTTTTGATATGCTCAAGACTTTTCATTTTGAAAAGAGCACATATGTTTAAGTAAAAGGACAAAATCTTACGATTAAGTAAGCACGTTTTAAAGAGAAAGACGATGTCTCACTATGTCAGGGAGGTATCTGCTTTAAAGGGAAAATACCATTATTTTCTTCTACTAATGTAGTACTTAACCAACATTTTTGAAAAACCTAACTCTTAAAATTATATTTTGAAAATCCATGTAATTGAATAAAAGCAAGCTCTTAAGCTCTTCAATCTACAATATATATTTTTCACCCTAATGCCAAAACATTTCAGTGAAAAAGTGAAACTAGCAATATGTAGCCAAAGCAACCAGGCAAGTTAATGATTTTTTTTTCTTTCTACCAGGTTGGTTTGGCACTTTGTAGGCACTGCTAAGCCAGCTCATGTTAGTGCTTGAAGTAAAGTGTTTTGGAGTTTTGCTTAGTTGTTTTTTCTCATTTTGATAGAACTTTTGTTTTCTGGAAATCTTCAAGAAATTTGTTATCTAACACTACTAAAGCAACCTGTTGCGTTTATAAAATTTAAATATCATAACAAAAAAGAACAAATCAAATGTGATAACAACTAGCTACGTTTTTTAGAACATTTCCATCTTTTGCTGCAATGTAACACTCATTGCAATGATAATGACCATAAAAACAGGGAAAGATTTGTAAATGCTGACAAAGGAAAGCGATATATTTTCTGGCTCTACCAATCAACTTTAAGTTATAACTTTTCATATAAAAGAGTATTTACCATAATCGTCTAGGTAAAAGATATTAAAAATTTCTTTGTTAAATTGTATTCAACTTAAAACCAAGAAAATTACTTTAAACTAATATTTTAAGATGTTTATTTATTTTGAAAGAGGCAGTGGGGAAGGGGTGGAGAAAGAGGAAGAGATTGAATCCCAAGCAGGCTCCACGCTCAGTGCAGAGACCAACTCTGATCAATCCCACCACCCTGATGACCTGAGCCAATATCAGGAGGTAGTTTCTTACCTGACTGAGTCACCCAGTCACCCCTTTAAACTACTTTTTTTAAAGTTTGTTTTTAAAAGACAGTGCAAATGGAGAAGGGGAAGAGAGCAGGGAATAGAGAATCTGAAGTGGGCTCTGCACTGACAGCAGATTCTCAAAACCACCCACCTTGAGATCATGACCTAAGCCAAAGTGGGATGCTCAACTTGCTGAGCCACCCAGCCAACCTGCCTTTAAGCTATTTTTAAAGAAATAAATTGTACATATAATGGACCTTTTTTTTGTTTTTGCATAAATTTAGCATCTGACATTAAAATATTTGTCTTTATTTGGTTCTATACCTTTATCTACTATATGCGACTTCCTTTGGTTTCTAAAGAACATACCTCTACACATACACAAATGCTCATACATTCCCATACAAACATATGGACACTGCACACATGTTCTCAGCATATCATACATGTGCAAATCTGCATACTCATACACGCATACAATAATGCTTTGGGCCAATCAAAATTAAATCATAGGATATGTAAGAATACATGTAAACTTATTAATGGTGATGATATGCTACTTACTCTTATGTCTAAAATAGAATGATCATACTTAGGAAAAAGGGAACAATTCATTCAAGTGTATCTAGACTCAGAGTTTAAGAATTGAAAATATATGCAGTCAGGCAGTAAATTGAGAACATCATATTCTCAACAAAGTTTCAGAAGTATTAAAATGAAAGAGCATGCAGTCCGGAGTAAACATAAGGGTGCCTCCCCTGGGCTGAAATGGTGACAGACTGTCAGAGGACATTTATGTCTTCCATTGATGCCATTGTTAGGTAGTGGCATCATGACAACAACCTGAAATTGAACTTCTTTTTCAACCAGTGCCACAGACAAATTGATATGTCTCTACTGATTACCGACATTTTTGGCATATTCTTTCCAATTTCTATGTGTTCTATAAGGATTTTCCCTTTAAGCCATTGAAGTTTTGGAATTCCTATGCAACATTTTATCAATGTACTACATCTCTGGCATCACTAACCACTTCCCAATTCTGAATATTTCTCTGAAGTTTTAATCAAAATTATATCAGTACTTTTGGAGTTTCCTTGAGCCATCTATAATGAATATGGATTATTAGATATTAATTTCATTATGTTAAGTGTGTTTTAATTTTTGGACTATCCTTTTAATAATAATATGAGCTTATTTAAGTCCTGATAAACAAATCTCCCTGCCTTATATTTTATCTATAATAGTTGGGAACCAAAGTGGGTTTGGGGCATCTTTTGATTTCCTTTCTATCGTGTTCCCTTTTATGCAGTATTTAGACTTCCACTTTAATTACCTCTCCTCCTCACAATGCAACCCAGTTACCTAGGCCTATGACCCAAATGAAAGGCATGAGATGTTCCCTTTTTGGTGTTTGAATCTGTGAAAACCTGAACAGTGAATGAACCCTGGGGAATTTTTTTCTTCCTTGTTTCCATTTCTCATATAATAAATAACAAATGAGTATATTCGTAAAGAAAAAAAAACCTTTACAATATTGAAAACTTACTCTGTGTGAGACATTGATCTAGAAGACTGGCAAGTCATTAATCTAATGTGAGCGGGGATGTGGAAGGCACTGAGAGGAGCCATGTCTACTTCAGCTATATTTCTCTGACATGGTGTTATAGAAGCCCTCAAGGTACCAGTTCAAAATGACCTCTTCAAAATCTGCATTTGTAACATCCTCCACTGTGCTTGTATATGCAAAGATGTTTGAGATCCTCCGCAGATTTACCTAATGAGTAAGAGCATGAATTCTGAAGTCAGTTCAGTGTGGATGATCTTACTTGGTGGGTGGTTTTCCTTTCTGCAGGGATAGACGGGTCTAGCTTTCTCCCATCTCGTGACCCTTGGGGATCTCTGAGTCCTTGACTTTCTGATGCAAGATAGGGAGAGAAATAATGGATTATGCAGACCCACTTCTTCAAAATCCTGGCCTGGAAGTGACACTAGTCACTTTTACTCACAGTCTGTTGGCAGGACTTAGTCTCAAATCCATACCTGAAGGCAAAGGAACCTGGGAAATGTAATCTTTGCCTAGGCAGCCTTTTATATTTTAAGCAGAACTACACCCTATGGAATGTGGAGCCCAACTATTTGATGGATTCGCATTCCCAGCAGAGCAGTCACTTAATTATCTGAGTATTTAACTTTTTAGCTATACAATGGCATAAATAATAAATACCATAAGTGACTGCTATGATCAGATGATACAAGGCATTAAACTCTTTATAGTATGTGTGTTACTATACAATTGCACATTATTTCTGAAGTGTCAAAATAAGTCCTATACATATCTTTATTAAACAATAATATAACTAGCTATTAGCAATATTTCCAATGAAACACAAGTACCCTTTCCACACATATTTTGCCATAGCACAGTATGAAAGTAAATGGATTTTTATTTTGCAACATTACTTGTTTAAGAAGAAAATGGACAGAAAGTCTTAAAGAATACAAACTTTAAGATATAAACGAATAAGTTCTGGATATCTAATGTACAGCATGGTTACTATAGTTAGTAATACTTGAATTATATACTTGAAATTTGTTGAGAGAGTAAGTTTTATATGTTCTCACCACACCCATGCATGTGTACACACACACAAATTATAACCATGTGAGGTAATGGATGTCTTAATTAATGATGATTGTGGTAATCATTTTACAATGCATACTTCTATTAAATCATCATGTTGTAGGCCCTAAATATATACAGTTCCTATTTGTCAATTATACTTCAATAAAGCTGAAAAGAAAATTGTTTTAAAAAGAAGTTGAATAGAAAGTCTCAGAGTCTAATCTCATCATAAGGGATGCAAAATGAAGAAAAATAACCACCTCTGGAATTTATGAAAGGGATTTTGAACAAAGAAATAGATTTATCTCTGGGTCACTTAGGTGATTTGATCAGTTAAATATCCAACTCTTTGTTTCAGCTCACGTCATGATCTCATGGTTCGTGTGTTCAAGTCCCATATCTGGCTCCGTGCTGACAGTGCAGAGCTTGCCTCAGATTCTCTCTCTTTCTCTTTCCTTCTCTTTCTGCCCCTCACCAACTTGTGCATGCTTGTTTTCTCTCTCTCTCTCTCTCAAAATAAGTAAATAAATTTTAAAAAATAGACTCTTCTTTGACTTTCGGAAACTCATATGCTGTTCATAATGCACAAAAAAATTGTTATACTTTCTTAAAAATATTTAATAGAATGAAAATAAAACAACAATTAAAAGCCAAATATACTCCATTCGATGAAAATTTTCTTTTCAGACCATGGGACACTTGGTCTGAACTAGGGGAAGATACATTTATTCAGAGATGTTATATATCATTCTCCTCTGAGATATATTTTAATATGAGGCCATAATGCACATGAATTGATTAGCATCAGTCCATATTTATTTATTTAGTAGGTGATCAAAGCACCAACTCAAACTATATTACACTATATGGAGGCAGAATGAGCCTTCAATATCAAAGTCTTAGCAAAAAGCCTTTTAAGTCAGAAAAATATATATTGAAGCAATAATATTTTTTTAATAATTAGATACAAAACACTCATGGATTCGCTGTCATATACCTGCTAGCCAACTCTAGAAATTTTGGGGGGGTAGCCCTTAAAACAATAACAACCACAATGATAACTGACATTCATTGAGTGCCTCCTATTTTCTGTTTATTATTATGTATGATGGTGTCATGTTTTCTCCCAAGCATTTATATTTTTAGCTCTAACAGTTAGGTCTTTGATCCATTTTGAGTTAATTTTTGTATGTGCTGTAAGGAGCCCGACTTCATTCTTTTGCATGTGGAACATGAAATCTCATTTATCTAAGACATAGTAGTATGTGGTAGATACCTGTCATGTGCCAGTTTAGGTGAGGAGATGTGTTCAAACATTTCGTTAATGGACCGCATGCCTAATTAGAAGCCACTGAGGGAGTGTGGGAGGCAGGACAGAGGGAGGGAAGAAGCCAAGCTGTGTGCAACTTCAGGTGAAACTCCAGCTTAAGCCTAATCCTTCAAGAAAATTTTAGAAGGAATTCCCTTTAAGGCAAAGGCTTTCATACTCTGAGCATAGGGAATACCTTACATCCAGGGGTGATGTAAACTCCTAGTATTTCCAGCTCTCTGTCAAGGCAGGCAGAATGGCTCCAGTGGCTCAAGGGAAGTCTTCTAAAGGGAGTTTCAGTTGCAGATTCTTTGAAGCAAAAGACATAGGAGCTGGGGGACAGGTACCCATGAAAGAGATTTGAGAGAATCTGGAATAGTTTTCACTTCATTATCACTGCCTTCCCTTAACAGTTAAAGAAATAAAAGCTAGAAATGTGGAATAACTTTCCCTGGTTGATATAATTAATAAATGGGACAGCTCAAAATAAGCCCAGGTCTGTGATTCCAAAAGTTTGGAGAGATATGTGGCATACGGGAAGAATATGGCTGGTGGGACAGGGCAGCGGTAAGCAGGCTGCAATAGGATAGGCACACAGTGGTGACTAGGGCGCCATTGAGGTCCTTCCTGCCTCCGCCCTCAAAGCGATGAAGGCTTGGTTTAGATGAGGCGTGAGAGTTAAGGAAGTTGCAACTTTTTAACTGTCTATGCTCTTTCAGCAAATGTTGCTACGTACAAAATAACGAAGTTGAGTCCCCTACTTCACACCGTATATACGTACCAATTAATTCAAATGATCAAAGAAATATATGTAAGTACTCAAACTACAAAACCCTTAGAAGAAAACAAAGGAGTAAATCTTTGTGACCTTGAAATTAACAGTGGTTTCTCAGCTATGACATCAAAAACACAAGTAATAAAATAGATAAATTGGACTTCATTAAAATTAAAAACTTTTGTGCATTGAAGGAAACTATCAAGAGAGTGAAAAGAAAATCCAAAGAATGGGAGAAAATATCTACAAATCATATATCTGATAAAGGGCTTGTATCTAGAATATAAAAAGAACTGTAACAAGTCAATAATGAAAAGGCATATAATAAATTACAAATAACTCCAAAATTAGAAAAGGATCTGAATGGACATTCCTTCAGAGAAGGTACAAAAATGTCCCAAAAGCAATGAAAAAGATGCTCAACATCATTAGTCATCAGCAAAATGCAGATCTAAGCCACAGTGAAATGGCACTTCACACCTGAGGAGGTAGCTTTAATAGAAAAGACCTACTGTCCAGTATTAGGACGTGGAGAAGGTAGACCTCTCACAGGCAGTTGGTAGGAATATAAGTGGTAGAGCTCCTGTGGCAAATGATCTGGCAGTTCCTCAAAAGCCAAATAGAGCTACCATTTGACCCAGAAATTCTACTCCTAGGTATAGACCCAAATGAAATGAAAACATATGTCTACACGAAAACTTGTGCAGGAATGTTTATAGCAGCATTATTCATAATGATCAAAAGGTAGAAACACCCAAAGGTCCATTTTGAATGAATGGAAAAGAGGTGTTATATCCATATAAGGGAATATTGTTCAGTCATTAAAAGGAATGAGTACTGATACATGCTGTAACGTGGATGCTGTAGTCTAAATGAATGTCTGTGTTTCCCTAAAATTCGTATGTTGAAATCCTAACCCCAAAGGTTGGTGGTATTTAGGGGGATTGGGGAAATGTAGATCATGAAGGCAGAGCCCTCATGAATGGAAATAGTGCTCTTTAAAAGAGATCCCATAAATCTCCCTGGCCCCTTCTGCCATTTGAGAATACAAAGAGAAGTGGTAACCCAGAAGAGGGCCCTTACCCCACTATGCTTGGTACCCTGATCTCAGATTTCCTTCTAGAACTGTGAGAAACAAATTTCTGTAGTTTACAAGCTACCCAGTCTGTGATATTTTGTTTTAACAGTCCACATGGACTAAGATAGTGGATGAAACTCAATAAAATTATACTATGAGACTGGACATAGAAGACCACATATTATATAATTCCATATATAGGAAATATCCAGAGTAGGTGGATATATAGATGCCAAAAGGAGACTGGTGACTGCCTCAGGCTGTAGGGAGTAGGAGAATGGACAATGAGGGCTAAAGGGCAGGTATGGGGTTTTGGGGGAGGGTATAAAAAATGTTCTAAAATTGATTGTGATGATGTTTGCACAGTGCTGTGAATATACTACAAACTTTTGAATCATATGCATTAAATGAATGAATTGTATGGATGTAAATTTTATCTCAGTGTAATTGCAAAAAGACAAAAAGCACGTGCTCCTAGTAATCATAGTAGTCGTAATTGAGAGACTTTTTGTTCCTAAATATCCAGGCTGACAAACTGGAATTCAGGAAGCCCAGCATTCACATAGGGCATTGCTGGCAGGGGTCTGGTGTCCTTGCAGGCTACCCCAGGGCTAGAGGTGTGAAGCTCCTAGAACAGAGCTGGTGTTTCGTTGTGAAAACGCTCATGAAGAATAGGGACTAAAGGGCCAGGCAGTGAGGGCAGATTTCAGTCCAGCGTCTGCCTCACCCTTGGTAATTGCTCCCATGTCCTCCACATTATGGGGCAAAGTGAATCCTAGGAGCTGAGCCTTCTGTCACCTGCTGGCCTCTTTGCTCCTTAAAGGAAAGCAGGGATTGGACGCAGCAGGGCCCTTGGCTGGGCAGCCACCTCCTCGAGTCGGAAGCCACAGCACAGGGGACTCCCACGGGGGCCTCCAGATTGAAGGCGACTTCTCGCCAAACCAGCAGGGTGGGCAGCTGAAAAGCCTGCGAATATTGTGCATTTGTAAATATTTGAGCACATCTGCTTAGTTCCCTCCCAAAAAACCGATGGGAAAACCCGCCTCGCATTGTGTAATGCAGTGCTGTTGCCCTGCTCTAATTGTCAAATCTGTTGAGTGTTTTCCTCATGAACACAAAAATTAAACATCGCTCTCCTCATTCATGATTAATTCAGCTGCAGCGCTGCGCTGTGTCACACCGCATTTTTTAAAGTAATTGTTAAATTCTACCTCATAATCAGAGCAGTTTTAATTAACTTTTTGTCAGTTAATCTTTTTTCCCTCATACATTTTCCATATCTAGTGTGTATACGGCACGTCTCTGCCCAGGGGTTTGCAGCCCCTCGGTATGAATGCTTAAGCCCTATTAGTGCCGAAGGGTGTGCCGCAGGTGGGTGGAGAGAGGGGGCCTCCCGGGCTCCATTCTGCTCAGCTTTCCTGGGCCTTGCTAGTTATGTCATTTGCATTAAAGAGCTGCGCCACAGTCAGCTCATTATAAGCTGCAAAGTTCAGGCTTTCTTTTCTCTTTCTCCTAGAATGTGTTTTCTGTGTCTAGGAGAGAGCTGGTGCGGAGCAGAACATAGACAAGAGGGAAGAGACCCAAACTGGAATGTGGAACAAACTCATGGCAAGGGGTTGATCCCAGTGTCCCTAGGTGATTCTTGCCTCCGAGCTAGTTCCTCCTGAGAGTACTTCCTTGGATGTCTCTGACCTTGGCAACGTTACCAAAGCCACATTCCACGTATTGGAGCTTGTTTTTCCATGCGGCTCACTCATTTGTTGTATGCACCCTTCAACATACAGCGCTGCTCACCTATGCCTTTTATCCCTCAAGTGATACTTGCCATGTAGACATAGGAGACCCACTTCCTTATTAAATTGTACGTATCCGTGTTTTCTTTCTCAAAAGGCGCCTGTGTTTAAAAGCAATTGTGTGTTAGCTTTTCTAAAAGTTTTTAAATGTGCACATGTGTGTGATAGTGCCACTAGTTCTGCTGCTTCTAGCAACGCAGCCGCTTTTGGGTATTTGTAGGATATATTTTTCAGGATATCACATTAGTTTCTCAGCGTTAAAAAGCATAAAATTGAAGAAGTAGGAACTGATAATTCCTTATTTTAGAATTTGATGCTAAAATGCTGAGAGATTAAATAAACACACCAGATGTTCAAGTGGTTAAGTTATTTAAACAGAGTGTGGTCAAACCCTAGAAGAGAGAATACATTCACTCTATGAACATTTGTGCTGAGGTGTCACCATATTGAATTTGTTAATTAACCTGTTTTGCCCAGAGTTGTCAATCTTAAGGATTGAATGTTATTCAGATAAAAGTAGTGCCAAAAGTTTTCCCACTGAGAAATACATTACAAAGTATACTTGAGGCAAAGTGTATTTTATATGAAGTGCCTTGACCTCAGGAAAATTAAGAGTGTGAGGGATTCAAGGTCTGTGTTCAAATCTTGAGTATGTAATTTACAAGGTCAGTGGGTAGGCAAGTATCTTGACTCCTGTGAGTCCCATTTTCCTCATCTGTAAAATTAGGATAATATTTCCTACATCATACTATTTTTCTGGCGATCAAGAGAAATTATTTTAATGTATTTAGCACGATGTAAGTTCTCAATAAAAGAGCAGGGATGATGATGATAATGGCTTACACTATTCTTGCTGCCTGATATAAACTCATTTATATCATTCTGCACATATAGTACAGTGGGTCCAAATACCTTTCCCAGTATTTATCATGATCTTTCCTGCCTGTGTCTTCCAGAAGGGAGCTCCTTCCCATGAACTTCTAGAGGACTAATTCCATGTCTTGTTTAACTTATGACTCCCACAGACCTAGTAGCAAAATGTCTTGTGTTGTGTGTGTGTGTCCAATACATCATTGCCAAATTGTAACTGAATCCTCATTTTTTTGTTCTTTTACTCAATCAACAATATTCAGGACACTGTACTGCTGAAAGATGAATAAAGTATGGTTCCGCAGAGCATTCAAAGTTGACTGAGGGACAATCTGTGTAGACAGATAAGTACAGAACTCGGTGGCCTGCAGTTGTTCCTTTATGGAGAAGGCAACATGTACCTGAGCCTTGAATAAGCAAGAGTTTTACTGAAAATGAGTTTAAGGGAAAGTCGTCAAGACGGCCAGAGTAAAGTATACATGCAAAAAGACAGAATCACGAAACAGAGCATGTTCAGGAAATGATGAGAGCAGGTGCCATGTGGTTAGATTTTGGTACACAAAGGTTTATGGCTGGTGTCCTGTTCTATCTGCCCATTCCTGTAATCCACAGCTTAAAACCCCACAGAATCCTTTCATGGGGATGGTGCTTGTTACATGGTCAGCTCTGGTGGTGGGGGAAGATAGGAAGGAGGAAAAACACAACTAAATACAAAAGTTCCTTGTGAATGCCTCAGAAGTGGGTGTGAGGTTGTAAGGACAAGGAATGAAGTGAACCTAAAGAGTGAGAGGTAATGGGAAAAGCTGTGGAATAGCCCAGAGATAACTTTGTCATTTGTTACCCATAAAAGAAGAATTTATATTTCCCTTAAATTATCCTTTTGTGGTGTTTGTATACCGGTGGAAATGAACCTTAATTCTACTCCCAGTGTGGTTGAGAAATTCAGCTCCCTGTTTGTGCTTTCCCAGAATTCTCTTATTTGCTCTTTGTATTCAAGTACAAAGAAGAATGGCTCTAATCCAATTTTGATTTGGAAGCCAAGTATGATGGGAGTGTAGATGTCACAGCAATGTGTCCAAATTTACTTTATTTTTGAAATGTCGTGAATACGCTGCTTAGAATTATTCATCACTGGTATGCATTTTTCCACATAGGAGTATTTTATGATTCTATTTCCTAATTCGTGAGTCCTAATGTAAAATGTGCATACATATCAACTTTATTAATATATAATGCCCTGGATCTATATACTTTAATTTATAATAATTTTTAAACTTTTAATTTAAAATAAATATTAAAAGACACTACACAAAACTACCATAGCCCTTAAATCAATACTCAGGAATATTTTAATTCCCAGAAATTCCCCATGGTGAGAAGAGTGTTTATTTCCTGTTGATAGGGACAGGGAAAATAAGTTAAAGGCTTGCTTTTCACAATATTTTATTTCAAATAAATTTAGCTGTGCCATAAAATAACAAATAATCTTGGAGATGGATTGTAACAAAAAACAAATGACTAGTTAATTTTAGATTGCTAAAATGATAACGTTTAGGGGAATGAATACATGTCATAGCAGATAATATAAACTAAAGACAAACAGATAACAGAATTCACTTCTATTCATTTGTCATTGTATAGAACCATTTGTATTGAGCCCATTTAAAATGATTTTTAATATTAAACCTTTATGACCTGCCTCAATTTAAATTTTTCTTTTTAGATTATTAAACGAGTCACTTTAATTATAATTGAAAAGAATGAATAAGAAACTGTTAGGTTTGTGGAAGACTCTGGATCATGGACATATTTGATTTGACCCCAAACTCAATAAAATTATTAATTACTAAGAAGGGATCCCCAAGGACTTCCTTTTAGAATTTAAAACCCATGATGTTCAAATGTACTTTGTAAATGGTTATTTCTAAACTGATAGCAAATAGCAAATCTTTAATTAGTGTGCATAAAATTAAAATTTACTTACAGAGACTTAAACTGGAATTTGAAGTTCTCATAATCCAAACCAATAGGAAGCTGAGAAATTCAATTTCATAGTCTCTTTTCTTTCACAACATATAATGCCTTTTATTTTTCATTACTATTCCATTTAGCAGATCTTTTTAAAGCAAAGTTTGTGAAGAATCCTAAAAGCATGAGGAAAGGTTATAAAGCAAAGCCATTGAAAATACTAGCAAGTCAAAAATAAATAAGAAAAGGAATATATGTATATTTATATAACTATCTTTACATTAAAATGCTTTAGGGCTGAGAGATCTCAGTTTAGAATCTGGGTCTTATACATCCCAGTAACTTCTAATATGTCCTAAACTTCAGAATCTACTGTGTGTTTACTCTTTGGACCCATATAGCAATTGAAAAGATGCCAGATTTCCAAAGAAAAACTCTTTTAGCATTGATTAAAGTTGTGATTAAAAGTGTGTGAGCCTTCCTATCTAAAAGCGTCAGCTGAGATTGGAACAAACAGCCAACAAAATAAAGCAGCTATTGTAAGAATAGAAATGGGTTTCAGCATCAACAGTAAATAAAGAAAGTGTGTACCTTCCCCTGTACTCCATGGAAGCCACGCTTTGCAGAATTTTTATTGGCACTCTGCCATACTTATTTTCATTTATCTGCCTCAAAGCACCATTTCAAAAAGTGCAAAAGCATGTTGTTGATAAAGTAGATTGTTTACAGCTGAATTGAAAATTTCAAAACAACACGTATTGTAATCAGGGTGGGGGGAGGGAGGTGCAGAAGACTGCAGCTGCATCCTTTTTGAAACCGATGTCCCCATCATTGCGAGAAATGGGAAGATGTGTTATTTTGCCCTATGAAATTTCATAAGCAAATCTTTATAAACTGTATTAAGTGGCAAGTATTACCAAAAGCCATAAAGTCTACTGAGTCTTTATTTACTGAAACGCTTTCCCAGCACACTGTTCTTATATTGCAGTCTCCTTTATGGTGTTGTGTTTGTAATGTACTCAGCGACTCAAGGGTGATTTCAATGATAGTAAATCCTGGGCCCACGAGTCCCCATGTGTACCATAGTCATTTTAATACTTCTGCAGTTAAGTACTGGTGGGTATAAATTTCAGCACCAACTTTTAGTTGCTTTGCCGTGGTTTTTTCTTGGGACTGTTTTTGCAAAATCAGAGCCAGTGACTATGAAAGTAAGAGAAATGCTTAAGCAAATGACAATTAGAAGGGAGATGCTTCATTCCCTTTCTTTCTTTAGATGGTTAAAGATCATAGCTGACAAACCTGATGAACTCTATTCAGTAAGTGACTGTTATGAAACATTTCAGAAAAAAAAATCATGAAAACAATAACTGTCTTAAACTGGTTCCTCTGGATCAATAAGATCCCTAAAGATATTACTTAGTGTTCTTGGGGGACAAGAGTATATTCTGTGGTCAAAGGTGTTTAATAAGAAATGTTGAGTTAAACAAAGTTAAATTTCTTTTTTAGGCTTTTTAGCCTTTAAATGTAACTTGTAGTGTTCACCTCTAGAAAGAGGTGTCATTCCTCAATTTTTTTTTTAACCCTCTCAGTGCATTTGGAACCCAGTGTTCTGTATAAGTATGTGCAGGAAATAGTGGTTTAAAGGGATGGAATACATTTAATATAGTGGGATTTAAGCAAAGCTTTTGCATGTAAACTCCAAGCATTTAGGGAGATAAATGCCTAACACAGGATATTCTGTAAAACTTTAGTAAATGTTTGTTGAAGAAATTAATGACTTTATGAATGAAGGCTGTCTTGCTAATAAATGAGTGCCTGACACACTATCTGGTGGTGTCATTCTGCTTATGATCCAATTATTTTGTATCAGTTGTAAGAATTACAGTGAATTCTCTCAATTGTCTTGGAAGTCTAGTTCTTTTGCATTTGTGGGTGATTTTTTTTCCAGTTTAGGACCTTGTAGAATTCCTTTTAGAATTTACACTCAAAATTAGGTCTTAGCTCTTCAAATATCTTTCTCTTTGCTCTTCTTCAATTTTACTACAATATGTCTTTACTAATCTATGATCCTTTGTCTTCTGAAGTCTTTCTTTTATGCTGTATATGATGTTTCCATTATTATTTATTTTTTTTTCCCTTTTGATTATTTTCTTCTCAGTGATTATCTGTTGACAGTTTTACTTCTATCCTCCATATCATTTAAGTTTAGTTTAAACATTTCTTGTTCTTTATTCCTTGCTAGTGCCTTCAAATTCAACCTTGTTTCAGGACAATAATTTATGCTTTGACTATATCCATCCTGATTAGAGTTGCCAAATAAAATATAGAACATCCAGTTAAATTTGAATTTCAGATAAACTATGACTACTTTTTTTGGTAGAAATTGTCCAAAATTCTATAAGTGGTAAAGTGGGACATACTTAATTAAAAATTTTTTTCCGCATTTATCTGAAATTCAGATTTAACTGGGAATCCTCTATTTTTACCTGCTAAATCTGTTTCCTCTATTTCTACAATCTAAATACCAGTTTATTCTTCTTTGCTTCCATTTGAGTAAATTACTTCTAGATATTCCACTTCTTAGTGTCAATAATATTCTTTTGTCAAGGCCTGAATAGATATAAATCATTAATATAAGCTTCAGTGGAAAACCCTACAGAGATTCCTAATGTGTTAAACATAGAATGGATGGTATCTTGTTTTAATTGTTAGCATTATGCTATTCAGAAATACAGCGGGTTAATTTTCAAGTTTTTCAGGAATGCTCTCTGAATTATATAGGAAAACACCAACTGCTGTAACAAACAGATCCCCAAATGTATCATGTCTCCAAAACAATAGAATTTTATTTCAGTAACATGACAGTTCTAAGTGGGTAAAAAGTTGGACATTTTAAGCAGCCAAGTAATTGGGTTTTTTTTCCATGCCTATATGTGTTCACAGCCATCGCGATTACCAGCATTCTGCTCAGCCAGGACAGAAACAAACCTTGGAAGAGTATGCATGGACGTTTCTAGTGGGTACAGGCATGAAAGTGATATATATCATGTCTGCTCATATTCCATTAGTTGGAATTCAGTCACATAGCCATATCCAACTGCAAGGGAGTCTGTAAAATGTAATCCAGTTCTTCCTGGGAAGAAGAGTAGATAGATTTTAGTAATAGGTGGGATTTACTGTTACATAGGCATTGCTTAAATTAAGGCAGGGTCATGCTAAAGAAGCAGGGAAGCAGCCACAAGGATTATGTTAGAGAATGTTTTATTTTCTTGGAAATCATAACAATTGAATTTTTGCTTTATTTATAAGTATTTGTTGATGCGATTAAATAGCACAAGTGCCTCCAGGAGAAAAAGTAAAATTTATGATATTGCGGTGACATTGCCCAAGATTCAGGGGATGAACAGATTATATTATCTGCGCTGATGCTTAACAGATTAATTAATGGGATGGATATCCAAGGTGCTTTGGGAAAAGCAAGGTGGGTTTATGTGGATATGGGTAAACCACTAAACAAAGCAGATGAGGAAGCCTGCCAAGGTATGTGAGTACCTCTTTAGCAGATGAATCAGAAACTTCTGTTTGCAGAGCTGTCAACATAGCCCCTCTCCTAAATACTAATTGCTTAACAAACAAGATATTAAGATCTTTAAAATAAGTGTTTCTTTGTCATATATGTGTATTTATAAACATAGAACGGAAATCTCTACATGCAAAATATTTAGAGTTAGATGCTGTTGTAGGTAATTAGTGAAAAAGACTGTATGTTTTCTCATCCACCTGCTGGTAGAAGCAGATGGTAGCTTATTTCTGCCCATGTGACCTACAGATTCTTCAGGTTTACCAAAATACTACGACTATAGTAATAGCATTGTTTCCTTCCCAGGTATGATTAGGACTATGGTGTGTATAAATAGTTTGCTCTTCTCCTTGCCTCACCAACCTTTGGAGAAGAAATACCAATAGAGGGTATGGGTCTTAAATTTTTTTTAATAATGCTTTCAGAAGCATAACTTTCCCCTAGAACAATGGTCATAATTTTTGATGGAAAGAATGCTATTAGTTTTAATCCTACAATGAAGGAAAATCTTGGGCTTTGTGTCCTGTTTGATTTTAGCAAAAAACAAAAAACAAAGAACAAACAAACAAATGCAGTGCGCCAGGTGCAAGAGTATTGGCACAACCTCTTTGCCCGCACATAGTCATTCCTTTCCGCCTCCAAGCTCTGTTGTGAGCCCGGATATTTAGTTCTTCATTCTTTTGTGGCAAACCATGGGATACTTTATAATTATACTATCATCTCAGAGAAAAACCAAATATGTTCCTTAGCATACTTTATTTGAAGAACTATATAAAATTCAGATAGAACTAATTTTGAATTCTTTTTATTATCCTCACCTTGTTCTAAAAAGGAACACTAAAAAAAAGATAAAATTAAGCCGTAAGTACCAAGGACATTTTAGGCAGCATCTGCCTGATCTTAGAACTAAAATGTGCTAATGCAACTAATAAGACAAAAGAAATTCACAGAAAGATGCTAGATTATGGTCGTAAAAGCACTACCTGCCAGTCTCTTCTCTGGGGAAAGCTTGCCGGAGGAGCTCCACCCACTGGAAGCCCAAGAGCCTCAGTTAAGCGGCCACTCATTATTAGGGCAGCTTATCTTTTCTTAAAAGGTGACTCCGAATGACTTTTCTTGCTCACCTCAGTATCACTTAATGTTAGTTTTAGCCTTTGCCATTCGTTTTGAATGAGCTCTTCTAACTAGTTTATTTATATGTGGTGAGTAGGACTTGCAAGGTTTTTTTTTTTTTTTTCTAAGCTCTTTCTGATGTCTAGAAATGTGGTTATTCCAAAATTAGATTTTTCATACATTTTGAACAGGCTTCATTTTTTTGGAATTCATTGATGGTCAAGGTTTTTGGTTTCTTTTTATAATCAGCTGAAAAGTTGAATACATCAAGAAATTCTAGCCTGGTGTATTGAAGGCCCAGCGATTGGCTTTCACAAAGCCAGCTGTCTCCTCTGCTTCAGACCACGGATATACCCATTCATTATAATGTGCCTCGGCTTCCTCCAGGGATGAAGATACCCAATCTCATTTTTTCCAAGACCTCATTTGTAAGCTCAAATAGAGTAATGTAAAATATGCTGGGAAAACCCCCAAATATTGTTATTATAATAACGTGGCAGCTTAGTCAAGTGTGCACCAATTACTTTGGAGATTTTGGAACCCTCACACCCAAAAGTGTGCTCCTGGGACCAGCCATGAGGATGACCCCCAGGAGCTGGCTAAACTCAGTATCGGGGCCCTATCCCAGACTTACTGAATTGGGTCTGCATGTTAGTAAGATTCCCAAGGTGATTGATGTGCACATTAAACTTTAAGAAGTACTGAGTAGCAGCCCTGTGAAGTATGTATGATGGTCCCAGTTCTACAGCTAAGGAATCTGAGGCTCAGAGGGGCGAAATCATACAACTTGAGAACTTAAGCTCAGGTCTGTTTGAAGCTCACATTCACACATTTCCACCACACTTCTCTGCTTTCAGTGCACTGTAGCCAGTTTTTAAAGACAAGTGCAAAATCGTTGTCTACTTCTTTTTTCTACTATTTTTACTAGCTTTTGACTATTCTGGCAATGTTCTCCAAAAGGACACGCACTTGCACAAAATTCTGGTGACAGTGAAGGCATGCGTTGCTGAAGGAGACCAAGTTTGGTGGGTTTTTGTGGCTTTGCACAATTCTATTTTTGAGCACTTGGAGGCTCTTATTTATTAGAGCGTGTTTGCAGAATCTGTCAGTAAACATCTTTTCTTTGTTAATATTTAACCCACCAACTCTTTTAAGCTCCCATCTTTTCCAGTCTCACAGTCCCACATGCTTTTTAATCCACTAATAGCACCAAACTGTCTCCACGGTGCAATAAAAGTCTTCTCTTTTATGACTTCCTTGAATTACTACCCTAACTTATAATTTGCCAGATTTGTTTTTGCCTTCAAATCCCTTACTTCATTGTAGCCACATGAAAAATGTTACACCCTATGCATTTTCCTCCCCAAACTCTAATGCTTATTTTTAATATACTAATAGTTCTTGCCCAGAGTAATTTAGACTTGCTGTCATCCAGAATGTTTTATTCACCATTCAAAGAACTTTTAGAAGTTTCTCTATAAAATATTGGGAAATATTTGAAGTAGTTCTAATGATTACTGAAATCCAGTAAACTTTAATTACATTATATAATTGACAAAAATACCCCAAAGAGTTTAGGGAAACTCCCAAAGAAATTAGATTGGTCATTTAGAGGCTTGCTGGACTTGCTTTCCAATGCTGAAGTATTTTCAAAGGAAACATGGGCTGAGTTTCCAGAAGCCAAGGGAATTCCTTTTTGAGTGGCAACCATAAATACCTTGCTCTTATCCAAAACAAGTGAAAGAGACAATTGGAGTTGGAGATCATTTTATTTTTATTTTGTTTATTCAAGAGCCAGAAGTGGGGGAGGGGTGTAGTTTATAACTTCCTGTTCTGAGGAAGGGGAGATAAACCAGTGAATGTGAAAAATGTCTGTCCATTGATTTTTTTAATTTTATCATAACTCCAAAAATTGACACAAGTTCTGTGTGTGTGCACATGTGTTGCACAGTACAGAAGTGATAGTGATGGACATCCCCTTGACTCCCACCTACACCCGAGAGACTATTGTCTGCATGATAATTGATGTGCTTCCCACTGGGTTAAGTAAGGGAGGCCTTGGTCTCTGAATCAGATTCTGCCTAATACTTATCCATCTTCCTTCTCTTGCATTGTCAATAATGCAGACTCCCCAAAGTAGAATAACTAGTCACTATGAGCAGGTACTGAGTTCATTTCAAGCTGTTATGGCTTCCTGGAACATTTGACTAGTAAGACAGGTGACTATGCAAAACTGTACATGGCTGCACCCAACACAAATGCTCTCTGAAATTCTGACTCAGAAGTTGAATACATAGGGCAGGACCAATTACTCTTCACCACATGTGAAGTGTTAGGCTATTGAATGTAACAGTGTGCAGGCTGAATCACCAGGGAATATCTGTTTGTGGCCTTATAAATAAAAATACTAATCATAAGGGAAGGTTGTATCTTTTCTCCCCCATTTTACTTCTGAAATAGTCAAACAGGGCATTCATTCTGGTTCACTGGCCACTGATAGGATTTCAGTAGAAACTTCTTTATTTTATAGTTGCTTTTACTAAGTTAAGTATTGATCATGCAGCTAACATAGTTCCTGTATGGAGCAAGTCCTCAGGAAATATAAACTATTTTATTTAAATAATAGTAATAATCATGTTAGTACCATCATAGGATTTATCAGCATAAAATTTGTCCTAATTATTGAGGAAAATATTGCCATAGTCTTTTAACTAGTTTCCTATTTATTATGCCTGAAAAAATAAAACTCTTGTTTGGAAAATAATTTAATTTTCAATGGAAGATACTACAATGCATGAAGATAACATTTCTATATTGTGACATTTGAGATCTCCCTAACATATTGGAATATCCCATAACAATATTTATTCTTTCCAAAAAAATGTAAGTGTAAAATGAAATCTAGGTTTTCTCACTTACTTACTAGATTGTATTGGAACAACTCTCCCTCTGAAGACTATTATGAGCCACCAAGAACTTGAAGGCACAAGATGGCAGAAAGAAGGAAAGAACAGAGAGGTGATATTCACATTCAGCTCTGCTTTTCATGTCGAGGCATTTGCTAATTAGTAGGTATTGGCCAATACCTGAAAAGCAGAACTGAACTTTTATAATTTTCAGTGTGCTGAGCAAAAAAAAAAAAAAAAAAAATCACTGGTGTTGAAGGTTCAATAAAGCTTTTCATTGATACCCCTGAAGGGCTATTCCTTAGGTGAGAGAGAAAAATTGAAATAGACAAGTCTTTACTTTATGGATTCGGGCACTTAGGGGGCTCAGTCAGTTGAGCATCTGACATCGGCTCAGGTCATGATCCTATGGTTCATGGGTTCAAGCCCCACGTTGGTTCTGTGCTGACAGCTCAGAGCCTGAAGCCTGTTTCAGATTCTGTGTCTTCCTTTCTCTGCCCTTCCCCAACTCGTGCTCTGTCACACTCTGTCTCAAAAATAAATAAACTATAAAAGAAAATGAAATGGATTCAAATCCAAGCTCAACTCCAGATTAAATTAAAGAGATCTTCCTGCTAGAAGTAGAAGTTCCTTTGAATCAGTATTTTTATGTTCAGTATAAGAGAGTTCCCCTTTCTCGGCATCCTCACCAACACCTGTTGTTTCCTGTGTTGTTAATGTTAGCCATGCTGACAGATGTGAGGTGGTATCTCATTGTAGTTTTGACTTGAATTTCCCTGATGATGAGTGACGTTGAACATCTTTTCATATATCCGTTAGTCATCTGGATGTGTTCTTTGGAAAAATGTCTATTTATGTCTACTGCCCATTTCTTCACTGGATTATCTTGGGGGCAGTGAGTTTTATAAGTTCTTTATAGATTTTGGATATTAACCCTTTATCAGATCTGTTCTTTGCAAATATCTTCTCCCCGTTTCTGTTGGGAGGAATGCAAACTGGTACAGCCGGTTTGAAAAACAGTATGGAGGTTCCCCAAAGGTTAAAAATAGACCTACTTAGGATCCAGCAATTCCACTATGAAGTATTTACCCAAAGATACAAAAATACTGATTCAAAGGGATCTATGCACCCCAATTTTTATAGCAGCTTTACCAACAATAGCCAAATTATGGTAAGAGCACAAATTTCCATCAACTGATGAATGGATACAGAAGGTGTATCTGTTTTACAGAAGTGGAACAAGAAGTGAAAGAAGAAGAAACACTATTTGAAAAGATAGTAACAGAAATAAAAGATATAAAATGATACATTCAACAAATCCTATGAACCCAAGCAGTATTAATATGATAAAATCCACGTCTGGAAACATCATAGTAAAACTGCTGAAAACCAAAGGCAAACAGAAAAGAAAGTAGCCAGGTCAAAAGGGCGGAATGGAGAGGAAAACCAGACTTTTATGTACTAAAAATCTGATGGCAAGTTTCTGGTTTTGTTTTGTCTTGTCTTGTTTTGTTTTGTTTTTTTGATATCACCAGGTTTGAACTAGAAGCAACTTAAAACTTAGAAGTGGGCACCAGAGAGAGTATCAGGAAAAGGTCTCTCATTCTGGTTTGAGATGCAGAAAGGAAGAATCCTAAAGTTTAGGGTAGAAAAAATCTCCTTGTTTTATTTGTGTTTTCTTTATTCCATGCTCTTTTGCCCCCAGGCTCTGGGAAATCATGTAGCTATGATTATGGCAGCATTGACAGAGGCAGTAGAGGGACCCACAGGCATCTAAAACTCTGAATGGAGCTGTGGTCCCAGGAGGGTGGGTAGAATCATGGGAACTGAATATATATGGACAATTTGAATCCAATTTTTAGTCACTTTAAGGCTGCCCCTAACTAGTGTTTAGACACAGATAATGAGTCCAAAACCTCAATTAGATTGTCCTGGAGGTACAGATGTCCTATTCAAAGAGCACCATTCTTTGGGGTGCCTGGGTAGGTCAGTCAGTTACGAGTCTTAATCTTGATTTCAGCTCAGGTGATGATTGGCTCAGCTCAGGATCTTAGAATTCACAGGATCAAGCACCACATTGGGCTCCATCCATACTGACAGTGTGGAGCCTACTTGGGATTCTCTCTCTTTCCTTATCTCTCTCTCTCTTTCCTCCATTCATTCTCACTCTCTCTCAAAATAAATAAATAAACTAAAGTGCCATTGGCTCTTGCAAGGGAAGAAAAGAAATGAGTTCATTAAAAAATTTCTCTTTATATAGTGAAGTATTTGGCTTTATTAAATTTTGTAACAAGTATAATAGGTGAATCTTCAATCCAGTTCAATTTCTTTTTTTTAATTCTAGTGTAACAAACATATAGTGTTACATTACTTTCAGGTGTACAGTATAGTGATCGAACAATACTGTATATTACTCAGTGCTCATCAAGATAAGTGTACTCTTAATCCCCGTCACCTCTTTCATACGTGCCCTCCATGCACCTCCCCTCTGGTATCCATCTGTTCTCTATAGTTACAAGTCTCTTTCTCGGTTTGTCTCTTTTTTTTTCTTTGTTCTTTTGTTTCTTAAATTCCACATATGAGTGACAGCATATGGTATTTGTTCTTTTCTGATTTGCTTATTTTGCTTAGCATTGTATTCACTACCTCCATCTATGTCATTGCAAATGGCAAGATTTCATTCTTTTTGTGGCTGAATAATATTCCAGTGTGTGTGTACACTTCTTTATCCATTTATCCATTGATGGACACTTGGGCTCTTTTCCTAATATGGCTGTTGTAAATGATGCTGCAGCAAACATGGGGGTGCATATATTTTCTTGAGTTAGTGTTTTTGTAGTCTTTGGGTAAATACTCAAGTAGCTCAATTACTGGATCATATGGTAGTTCTTTTTTTTTTTTTTTTTTAAGAGAGAGGGAATCTTAAGCAGGCTCCATGTCCAGTGCAGAGCTGGAAGAGGGGCTCAATCCTATGACCCAGGGATCATGTCCTGAGCAAAAAATCAAGAGTTGGACATTCAACTTACTGAGCCACTCAGGCACCCCAAGGATCATGTGGTAGTTCTATTTTTAATTTTTCAAGGAAACTGCATACTCTTTTTAAGAGTCCCTGTGCCAGTTTACATTCCCACCAATAGGGTACAAGGGTTCCTTTTTTTCCCACATCCTCACCAACATTTATTATTTCTTGTGTTTCTGATTTTAGCCATTCTGACAGGTGTGAGGAGATATCTCATTGTGGTTTTCATTTTAATTCCCTGCTGATGAATGGGTGTTGTGTTTGTTGGTCATCAGCATTTCTTTGGAGAAATGTCTGTTCATGTCTTCTGCCCATTTTCAATTGATTATTTATGGATTTCTCTTGAGTTGTGGACGTTCTTTATATATTTTGGATACGAATCTCTTATCACATATATCATTTGCAAATATCTTCTTAGTTTTGTTGATTGTGTCATTTGTTGTACAGTAGCTTTTTACTTTGAGATAGTCTCAATAGTTTGTTTTTGCTTTTGTTTCCCTTGCCTCAGAAGACCTATGCAGAAAAATGTTACTATCAATGTCAGAGAGATTACTGCCTGCTCTGTCTTCTAGGATTTTTGTGGCTTCAGGTGTGGTCATTAAAAATAGCTTCAGTCCAGGCTATGTGTAAGATGTTTTAGTAGAATTGTGGAATCAAAGCTTTAAAAAACATGGTTCCAGGGACATCTAGGTGGCTAAGTTGGTTAAGCATCCAAATTTGGCTCAGGTCATGATCTCACAGTTCATGAGTTTGAACCCCACATTGGGGTCTGAGCTGTCAAAACCTGGAATCTGCTTCAAATTCAGTGTTTCCCTTTCTCTCTTCCCCTCCCCCTCTTGTTCTCAGTCTCTCTCTCTCAAAAATAAATAAAACATTTAAAAATTTATTAAGAAACAACAACAACAAGAAAGAAACCATGGTTCTGACCCTGAAGAGCTTCCAGTCTAGTGGTAACAATGAATAGATACAACTAACTATAATGTAGTGAGATAACCACAATAGTAGAGGTATGCATATTTTGCTCTGGATACACCAAGACTGGACTGAAAGTATCATTATGTCAACTTTTAAAGACTTCAATACTGAGATGTTTCACTAGCTCTTTTCCCACCTCACAAAAGTATTTTAAAATCCTTCAACATAGTCTTCATTCCTCTTACACTATACCCTCCTCCCTTGTTGGGACTACACTACCTCAGTAGCAATAAAACACTGAAAAATAATTAAATTCTTAAATAATCTGCAAATAAAGAAGAGTAGAACGTTCTACAGAGACAATTGTGTCAATAAAGTCTGAGAATTGTTCTTGATGTGATGCGGACAAAAAAAGAGAAATGATATTATTAAAATTTCAGTAAAGCATTTGACACAACATTTATCAAAACTGGAATGAATTAAGATAAATTTTTGGTTGATCAGTCAGCTTTAGAAATTTTAAATCTCATCTTTTCCAAAAATAATAGTAAAAATAAAAATATAAGAGTGGCAGGTGAAGGAATTTGCAAACTTCCACTGGGCATGGCATTAAGTTTTGTTTTGTTTTGCATTAACTTTGGAAATTAAAGTTGCTAGATAAAATCCAATCAGCAATACTATTATAAATGCTTTTAATGTATAATATTAAGTGGATTCTTCTACACCAAAAGCCAAAATTAATGTAATTTAAGTATATAACATTTAATGTATATGTTTTATATATGTTATTAATATAATATTAACATGATATATAATATATTACAATATAATTTTTTATTCCAAGGTATCTTATGGTTTTTGGTGCAATTATAAATGAGATCCATTCCTTGGTTTCTCTTTCTGCTACTTCATTATTAGTGTATAGAAATGCAACAAATTTCTGGACATTGACTTTGTATCCTGTGACTTTACTGAATTTGTGTGTCAGTTCTAGCAAATACCATATGATTTCACTCATATTTAGAATTTGAGAAACAAAACAGATGAACATAGGTGAAAGAAAAGAAGAGAAAGAGATGCAAACCATAAGAGACTCTTAACTCCAGAGAACAAACTAAAGGTTGTCTGAAGAGAGGTGGGCAGGGGATGGGCTAAATGGGTGATGGGTATTAAGGTGGGCACTTGTGATGAGCACTGGGTGTTAAATGTAAATGAAGAATCACTAAATTCTCCTAAATCTAATGTTACACTATGTGTTAATAACTAGAATTTAAATAAAGCCTTGAAACATAATACACACACATATAATTATAAAATCCTAGAAATAAATCTAGGAATTTCTTAGGAAAAAATATGCAATTTAATTAAAAGACTTCTGTAAACAAAAAAATTGAGAACTATACCATAACCAGAGATTTAATTCTCTCTCAAGCTAACCTATAAATTCAATGCAGTTTTAAGTTGTAATTCTAAACTATATGTTGAAGAACAAGCAAGAAATGTAAAAAATACTACAAAAAGATGAGAATAGTAATAACTAATCAGATATCAAGATTTATCATAGAGCTGTAGTAGTTCAGACAGAAGGTATTTGTACAAGGACAGACAAATAGAGAACCCAGAAGCATGCACACGTGAAAACGCTCTGTAAGGCAAAGACAGCATTGCCAATCCATGGGAAAACATGAACTCTCTGCTAAATGGTTCTGGAACAATTAGTTCTATGTGGGAGAAAATATAATTGGCTCCCTGTGTCACAATATACAAAAATAAAGTCTGGCTGGATTAAAGCCCTAAAAGTGAAAAATAAATACTAAACTATGAAAAACTATATTTGTATCCACAGGGTACTATTTGTTAAACTCAAAAAACCCAAACCATAAATTAACAGATTGATCAATTTGAATCCATTAATATTTAAAAACTTTTGCATACCTAAAGATAAACTCAAATGAAAAACAAATGAACCATGAACTGAAGGAAGATACTTTACAATACATGTCACAGATAAAGGTCTCCTAGAAATATAGAAAGAAAATAAGGAAGGAAAGTCAAACCAATAAAAAATTATCACACAATATAAACTTGCATAAGAGGAAACAATAACCAATAAAAATATGAAAGTATTCTTTCATCAGAATCAAAGAAATATAATGAATCCCACAGTAAGAAACTCTTCCTTACTTATTAGATCATCCATATTAAAATGCATGACAATCCCAGATATGGGTAAAGATGAGGAGCAACAGAACCTTACATTCTGCTACTGGGAATTGAAAAATTCACTTTGAACAGCAATTTGGCAAAAGTTTGTAAAGATGCATCCCCAATTTACTCTTAGCATATAGCCTAGAGATACTCTCCCTATGTAAAAGAAGAAATGCACAATCATGTACAAAGCTTCCAGGTTTTCATTAGCAGATCATTGGAAATAAATGTCAATTAACAAAAGAATAGATAAGTTAATTCTGATATAGAGGTTTATAGGGCAGTAAAAAATGAAGGAGCTAAACCTGTCTCTACCAACCTGGATGCATTTCACAAATAATGAATCTCAACCTCAGCAAATAATGTTGAGGAATAAAAGGTAAGTTCTGGAATACATTATGATGTCATCTATTTAAATGTAAAGATTATAAAACTGCATATTGCTTAATGATACAAGCAAATGTATAAATAATTCCTTGGACTAATAAGCAACAAATGGTTACATCCAAGAATTGTCAGGAGTTGAGATCTGAGATGGTACCTAAGGACTTAACTCATATTAGTAATGTTTTATTTATAAGGGTGGACAGCTCGTAGATGGATATGTAGATATTCTTTGTATCTGAAGTTGCTGGGCCTCTAATAAGTGGATAAATTTAGCCTCAAACTGGGCAGGATTATGGTAGAAAAGACAACTATTTGCCAATACATTTGGACAACAATGTGTGCACACACACATACACAGAAAGGCTAAAATATATATTTGGAATAAGTTGATAAAATCTGGAGGATAAACAGGAAGGAATTTTGAATTTAACAGAACGCTTTTCGTCTATTAAATACAATGACTGGAGTTTCCAGGGACGACACAGGCCAAAAGGTTAGACCCTTCTGTTGTGCGGTGTTCACTGATGTCCTAGGGAAGACAATGTGATATCTCAATCATAAGCTCTTTGAGTAGATAAAATGATTAACTAGTTTAGCTGTTTCCTTAATGTTTGACAGTTAGTAGATTTTCATTGAAATGTGCTAAATTAATAAATGCCTCTTTACACACAGTACATCCTTGAATTCACTCTCAGTGCTATTCACTATGGCATTACATTTCATAATCATTTGGAGGGGAATGGGGATGGGATTTTGACTTGCTGTTCAAGAATTCATTCCTGAAGTCTTTTCAGGGTCTGCCGTTAGCAAGCATCTCAATCAGACTTACTACCAACTGATATTCCAAATGTTCTAAAATAGTGTTCTCAAATGCTATGGAGCATCAGAATCTTCTGGAGGACTTGTTAAAACACACACTGCAGGGCCCACCCATTCAGCAAGATTGAAGACTGAGAAATTTGCCTTTCTAGCAAGTTCCTAGGTGATGCTGCTGGTACTAGAACCATTCTTGAAAACCATTGTTATAGATATTCTAGTGCTTAGGTAGACCTTTCAGAATAGTCTGAAAAGTTTAAAAAAGACCTATACCTTTTTGTAATCCTATAAGTAATTATAATTACATCTCATATGAAAAGAAGATGCATTCATGAATCTCTCTCCTTAGATCAGGAAATGAGAATGTCAGAGGTCTTAACAATGATTAGTCCAGAGAATAAAGAGGAGAGAAGCTCTCTAAGCCACTGAAGTGTGACAGCAATTCTTGTCCTTAGAGGAAGGACAGGAAGGAATGGGTCATCCAGTTCTGCATAAATCCTCTGCATAGTATAGGACACTGTTGACTTAACCACATCATTTTGAAGGTCTCTCATACTTTAGACCCTCAAGTTTCTAAGCATCCTCTTCCAAAGTTTCACTTCTATTTCTCAGTTTCTTTCATGAGCTTCTCTGTCCCTTAAAAAAGGAGATCTTCCTTATTTCCACTCCACTTTCTTACAATGTCATTACAAGGTGATTGTCTCTACTATTGTCAGGTCCTCATTTCCCATTTATGTGGAAATAACTTTAAATCTCTCCCTTTGATATGGCCCTTTCTTTATACTCATATTTCCAAACACCTACAGATTTCACATAGTATACCAAATTAAATGTAATTAAAATTAATTTTGTTATTTCTCCAATATTCCTATCACGCTAGTCTACTCCCTTTCCCTGCCACCCAAAATCCAATTTATTTTTCTTACATCTCTTATCTCTCTTCTATTGCGAGACAATGTGCATATGGTTTATGTGCCATAGACATTGGATTGAAACTGCTGCTTGCTGTTAGGCAAATTACTTAATATCTCTTAGATGTGTACTTTCTCTTCCATAACATGGAGCTAAAAATAGACCTGGCTTCATAGTGTTTTTTATGATATATCAGTAGCATCAGAGAACATGCTAGAAATGCATTTGGGCCCTGTTATGGACTGTCTGTATCAGACGGGGTAGGGTCTTGCCATCTGCTTTGACAGGCATCCGTGTGATCCTGATGCATGCTAGAGGATGAGAACCATTGGTCCAAGGAAATGGCTTTACCATTTACCCAGGCACCTAAGGCAGCAATCTGGAAAATCATCTTTTCTTTTTCACAATAGCCAAATTCAATGGTCATCAAGTCTCCTCAAACTAATTAAAATATTTCATTTCATCTGCTTTCCATTCCCATGTTCACCATTGCCATAAATGCTCAAACAGATTGTTGCAATAGGTTTCTAAATTTATCTAACTCCTTCTTATAAGGCCATGACTCCAGGGATATTTTTTTATTCTAATTTATTTCCTTTGTAAAAATTTCTTCCCTGCTCTCTTGTCCATTACTGGACAGAGCCCAGACTCCTTAGCATAAAGTAAGCAGTTCTTCATGACTAGCTGGATAATAAAACTATACCTTCCTCCATTCTTGACAAGTTTCTTCTTGGCTGTTGACCCTTTTCTTCAGACTTCCCTCCTTATAGCATTGGTCCCCCTCAGGCTTTGCATAAAGTAGCAATTCCTGCAGGGCAGAGCCATGACTCTATGGTACAGGTTTGATATATTAGTGTGGATTCTGGGCTTTCAAGTTGGGCACCCTGACTTCTCCTGTTTAATGTCTCCGTGACCCTCAGGTAAATTAATCTTCCTATGCTTCTATTTCCTTGTCTCTACAATGAGCAAGTTAATAGAACCCATCGAATTGAGTGACCATAAACATCAAATGGGTGAATACCTGTACTCCAACTATCAGTGTATTCTCCAGAGCAGGTGATCAATTCATGAAATCTCTCTTCATTTCTCTCCCATCCTTTCCATTCTAGGCTCTTATGGTCTGTATAGAGTATGTGAGCATCCCATCGATATCTGTTCCTTTAATACTTGTGGTATACCATGTTGGATTATAAATACTTTATTTGGTATTGGACTCTGCTTAGTATTTTTTGAACAGCATCCACTCCCCTTCCTTATGGCACTTTAGCTGCTCAGAAAGTTCTCTGTCATCCAGTACATATAGTTTTCGTGAGAGAGTAATTCCAGATTCTGGCATCTCACCAAGAAAGCCAAGGGAGTGGGATCCTTTTCCTTCCCATCCTCTGAAAGTATCAGAGCTGGCAGATAACCCAAACTCAAGCACTCTAAGTTCTCATTGGGACTTTAGCCCTTAGTAGAGGGATGCGAGAACTGGGAGCTCTTAGTCCCTTATCCCAGCAGCAGTGTCCCGACGAGGATGTTTGCAACTCCTGAATGGTGGCTGTGTTTCTCTTTTTGAACATGCAGAATCCCCTTGCTTGCTGACTTTTCCAACAGGGCCCTCCATGTTTCCATCAGTACTATGACTCCCTGGAGAGTCTTCCAATAAAACCACAGTCAGTTTCTGCTGATTACACCCCAGAGGACTGGTATGTTCTACTTTTCTTTGATTTATTCTTTTATTTTACAGTGGTGTTAAACACAAGGACCCAAATCTTTTTGTTATTAGAGGAAAGGCCACCGTTTAAGAGGAGCTCATGTGAACCCTTGTGAGAATGCCAGTGTTTTCAGGTTTAGAATTGTGTACACAATTTGTAGGCAGTGCATGACCTCGATTCTCTCTCTCTAGCTCATGTTGATTAAAAATTGTTTTTTAAAGCAGATTTTCATTGCAAATGAAGACGGAAGCATCGTTAACTATATTTATCACCAACAGCCCTTACTTGCCAGCGATTATCAATTAGTGAAAACAGATTTTAAGGATTAAAACAATAACATACAGTATTTATCCTCCAAACCACACTTCTCATTAAAAAGTCTTTCCAATTGGCCTATAAAGGGCAATGTTGTCTTTTTTCTATGTGGAAAGAGAAGGCTTTCAATTTTGCACCATATTTGTGTCTCTCCTCATAATTACCCATGTGTAAAATGTTTCATTTCATGCTCATGCTTTTTTGTAGTACTCAACAACTGAAGAGATCATTTATACTCCTAATCTACAGATCTAATACTTGTTTATCAAATCTTGTTATTTCACCCCATGATGATTACCAGTATATATACCATCTTCCTGTGACTTTTTTTAAGGCACATTAGTATGGTCATTGAACAAATATTCCTCTTGTAATGTTATCCTATATTCTATGCAGTCAGAATAGGCATTTAATTATTCAAATGAATATTCATAATGAAAAATTTTAATTATGCTTACTTTGCTAAAGTTAAGCTGTACAATTCCAGTCAGAGAACTGGTCTCCAAAAAATGCCACCATGAATTTATTTCTTTTTATATATTCAGTTAATATATATTGTGTCCCTTATGTGTACCAAGTTCTGTGTTAATTCCTATGATAATGGTTAAGACCAATAGTCCCTGGGGTGTGCCTTAATTTAGGGTGCAGGATGAAGGGAAGACTTAACTCCTTGAGCAGATTTTTTTTATGTTCTTTGCTGCAGACAACAGGGGTGTGGACAAAGAGTAAAGCCAATCCTCACCCTTCCTGTTTTCAATGTATGCCTGGGATCTGATCTCAGGTGTGTCTTTCCCCTACCCCCAGTGTGTATGTGCAACAAGTTTAATGCTGTTAACATTGACCAGAAATTCAAAGTGACAGAACCGGAGGTACTGCAATCTGGAACTCTTAACTTTTGTAAACTGGTGAGAATAGTGGAATGCATGGAGTCTCTACTTAACGACTTCTCCATCTTCTCTTATAGACTCCTCTGCTCAGCCATTCAGGAATAGGATGTGTATTAGACAACTAACATCTGGTCTGAATATCTATTAGGACCATATGCTTTTTTCTGCTATATTATCATCCTAGAATAGATTAAGGGAAATCCAAACCAAATGGGGATTTGGGGGAATTTTCAAGGGTCACTTAATAAAGTAATTTTGGTTTTCTCTTTGCAAAGAACACAACATACTGTGGAGACCATGTAGAGACCTAAGCACTGTCTCATGGCAGAAATAAGCTGAATAAATAATCATCTAATCATAAACATCTTCCTCACAATTTTCAGATGGGAAATAGAAACTGTTAATTGTCACAAGTTACAAATGGAGGTATCCTTCTGGGATTTTACTGGAAAGATGACGTTCTATGGAATAGCCTTGTTTCCTAAATGAAAACCAGTAGCTTTGGATCTGGCTTTGTTCCCCCCCCCCCCCCCACAAAGCTCCTTGCTCGTAATATTCATGGTGATTTGGGGGACTGGCTTTATTCCTGTACCATAAGGATTTCTTGATTTATGGTTGTGAGATTTTCATGGCCAAATGACAAAGGACTAAAGTTTGATTGCATAAAAGCAAGCATTAACTAATGTTCTCCAAGAATATGTTCTGAGAGTAAAGTTCAGTTCATTTGGTTTTGATTTTACAATTAGAACATAAGGTATCTGGCTTTGAGAATGTGTTTCACTTCAAAATTCTGTCAATGAAATAGATTTTATCTCTGATTTTTAGACTTATTTTCTCTACTCTTTTAAGAAATTAGATCCACATAGAATTAACAATTAAAATAGTGAACATGAGTTATAGTAACTAGAAGCATGAAATTAAATTTTTACTTTATTCTTGACATTCATAACTAGTCAGGGATCATTTGAAATTTTATTGAGAGGATTTAAAGTGGATTAGAAATATGTTTATTAAAATAGTTATAAATACGATCCAAATAAACTAGGGGAGATGTTTAAGGACATGGTTTATATTTTATTACTTTTTGAGTTTTCACATGTGTATTGAGACTTTTGATGTAGTGCAAACATAACCAAGGCAGTGGGAGACTATCTGATTCCATCTTTGCCTTAAGCTTACTGGTTAAAGATGGGATTATCTATAGCAATATGCTGTTTGTCAAATACCCATCTGACCGCATCACGAGTACAGAACTACCTTTGAACCCATTTCATTTTGAGAGGCTTATATATATTTAATAAAGGATTTTCTCCTTTCCTTGGCATAAGCAGGACCATGATTATCAACAGCCAATAATTAATTCCTTTAACCAGCTCCTTAACCATTTTGTACAATTTTAAAATTAAATCTGGGGTGCCTGGGTGGCTCAGTCAGTTAAGCGTTAGGTTTTGGCTTAGGTCATGATCTCAAGGCTCATGAGTTTGAGCCCCATGTCAGGATCTGTGCTGATGGCTCAGAACCTGGAGCCTGTCTCTCTCAATCTCTCTGTGAAAAATAAAATAATATTTAAGTTAAATCCAAGGGGTTGGCAATATGCTAGTCTTTACTCTCTTTACTTCCTCATGCCTCATTCTTGCTCTCCTTTCCCATATCCAACAAATAATAGTATTCCCCCAAATATGCATTTTTAAAAATTCACATGTAGGATTACTAGATGACTTATTACACATTTAGGGATGTGTTGCTGTTAATGTCTAGTATTGCATTACAATTGATAGTAACATTTCCATCTTAAGTAAGGAATGAGTGACTTCCAACTAAGGGAATAAAGAATGTCTCATCAACAGAGACAAATCTCCAGTGAAACTATTTTGATGGATTTTTTAAAAATCAGGCGAGTTCTCTAGAAAGATGTAGGGGAAAGGGAATAGGAGAGCTGAGTCACCAACTTAGTATGTGATTTACTGAACAACATTTTAATGCATATATAAAAATGCAAATATGAATATTTTGTCATTGACCATGAAGACAAAGATACTATATTTTCAAAATCCATCTTTTCCTTTTTGTCTGCATATGTAAAATGCATCTATATCTTAATATAATATTTTAAAATTTTCACTACATATGTGAGAATCCAAAAAGTGACAAAATATAAACCATGTTCTTAGGCACTACCTCTACCTAGTCCTTTTAGATCTTAATTTTCTTATCAGCAAAAAAATATATGCAATGCCTATCTCAATCAGTGGTAACAGGACAAAGATGAAAAGTAAAGCTTGAGTCAATCATGAAAATTTCCAAGACGTTTTATAGCTAATAAAATGTATCTCTGGTGGTTGGTAAAACGGGTTATCTTCAATAAGTTTGATATTTTACAAATTAGGATGGCAAGCCATTATAGGTCTTACTTAAGATCAATTAAGTTGGTCATAACCAACTATTTTATTTTTAATGAAACATACTGTAATAATACACAACAGTATAGAAATGAAATTACTAGAGTGAACTGTAGTCAGTAAGGATAACTGGTATTTTTACAAAACTTTAGTTTCAGGATATATGTTATCTTCACATACACACAAACACATGTTTATATTAAGTCACAAAGTGAAATATATATCTTATTATGAGCCATAGCCAAAATGTTTAAATGCCACTGTGTTAAGCAGTTAATGAGCTTTGCCTTTGTCCCTGAAAGTTAAAAGCTATAAATATGTTGGAAGTGACTTCAGACAGTGACTGGGTTAAAAACTTTCATTGGGTAACAAAACTTCTCCAAGTAGCTTTATGAGAAACTAAACACTAATCAAGAAGAATATTCTTTAGTCATAATGGCACAATGGGTTTCATTTATCTAAATATGAAAAATGACAACAGACGTCCGTGTCCATTAATATAATCTATTCTAAGCCAAGAGTTGAATCTGTTTTCTATTTGTCAGCTAAAATCAAACAAGCCCTAGTAGATAATGTATTCTACATTTGAAAATTAACAGAGCTAACCTTTCATCATACTGAGAATATTAAAAACCTACATAACCTTTCACTTGCCGCATGTTCTGAATTCTGTTTGTTTTTGTGTAATCTATCAAGAGATATATCATGTCACAAAAAGGAATAAGGAAAAATATCTATCGGACATTTTGTTCCAAAGTAGAGTCAAATGTCAAAATTGTAAAAAATTTTAATTTTTTATCTCTGAAAACTTACACATGTGTGTGTGTATAAGACTTACATATATAAGACCTATAAAGGGTTTTAGATATGCTCGGTGTCAAACTATATCTTGCAGTCAGTGTAATGTGGACAGAAAATTCAAAAATCTTTCTTTACTCTGTCATTAAGGATTAGATAGAAAGTCTGTCCTATATTGTTAAAATACATTTAATTTTAACCTGAATGAGGTTGATTAATGGCACATGATCCTCAAGCTGTTTGCTGTATCCCTGTGATTTGTAATAAATAACTGGAATAAGAATTGCAACCCAGGTTGCTTCTGCTTCTGTATCTACTACACTGAGCACAATCCTTCTTGCAGCGTAATGTTTTAATTGTTTAAATAAAGACTGCCCAGAAATCGTGCTACATGTAAAATATGAGTCAGATTTCACTTTGGGAAAACACTGGAAGTGAAATAGAAAACATTCAGGTTATTTTTGTAAAATAAAAAATAGTGTACTTTTGCTTAAAATACGATGTCTGAAAGTAAATATATAGCTTTAGCTTTATTATTAGTTTTGAGTTAGTTACATGCTAAATTCTGTTCCGGACATTGGCAAAAAGTGAGACTTGGACTAATGTATACCTGAAATCTCCAAGAGCATGTAGTCACTACATAGGAGTCTTTCTTAACCTCGTCGTTTCAGCCTGTGAATAAAAGAAACATAGACTCTTTAAAAATACATACTGGTTTAGCTTTTAGAAAGGGACAGCATCTGGAACATTCTGCCTAGGGTGTAGCTGTCTCAAGAATGGTTAGAGAGCCACTTACAAAAAAGATGAAACCACATATCCAGAGATGAAATCCCCACTGGATTTAATGAAAACAAAATGGCATAAATACAGAGAAATAGGGAGAATATTTGAATTTTTGGAGGAATTTATATAATCTTGTGAGGCTTTGTATATTCTCAAATTTCCACCCTCTTATTTTTATTAAGGGATTCAATGCACACTGTGGTTAAAAGTACGGGCTCTTAAGTTACAATGGTGGAGATTCAGCCTTAGCTTTTCCACTTAAAACAGCAGGGCCTGGATGGTTTTTAACCTTTCTTATCCTATTTTCTCCATCTATACTATGAGGATAATGTAAGATCTACCACAAAGGGCTGTTTTAAGAATTTAAAGAGATAAGCTATTTAAAATACTTAACATGGTGCATGGCTCATACCAAGTGTTTAATAAATGTCAATTAATATTGATACATGTTTTGTGATTAAATAATAAATGTTGGTAAAAAAATGCAGATATATGCAAAGATGAAAATAACCATATGTCCGTCACTCATAATTCACATATTCTGAAATAATAATGCTTCATTTTGTCTTAGGAAAATATATATATATATGTGTGTGTGTGTGTGTGTGTGTGTGTGTGTGTGTGTATAAAACTAGGATATATATGTATGTGTGTGTACATTTATGTCCCCATTTATTTCCATATATATTTGGAAATGAATACTCTATAATTTGCATGTACAGTTTTTTTGTATTATCTTGTTTTTCTATAAGATTTGAGGAGAATTCTATATGCCACCAGGCAATTAAAGATGCCTTATAGTTTAGATGTGAAAAATCAGACCAGTTATGGTGTGTGTATGTGCATGTGAGTGTGTGAGAACAGGTCCTCACTGCTGTATTGTTGGTGACATCCTGAAGTCCATCCAGTGTTCCTGCTAACTATACGACAGATTATTTCGACTTGCCATTTTCGCAGTTGATATAAGATTAATACAATTTCAACAATTGTCATATTGATTGACTTGTGCTGCCAAAAAGAAGTGAAGACTTGGGGTGCCTGAGTGGTTTAGCTGGTTAAGTGTCTGACTTCGGCTCAGGTCATGATCTTGCAGTTTGTAAGTTCGAGCCCCACGTCAGGCTCTCTGCTGACAGCTTAGAGCCTGGAGCCTGCTTCTGATTCTGGGTCTCCCTCTCTCTCTGCCCTCCCCCTACTATGTTCTGTCTTGTTCTGTCTCAAAAACAAATAAATGTTTAAAAAAATTTTAAAAGCTATGAAGACTCAAGTAATGTCACTAGGGTCCAATTTTCCAGCAAGGCTGAAAATTTTGGTAGAATACTGCAAAATGTCAAGAGGTCACAAGATAGATGATCTCCAAGTTAAAGATAAAATTATAGCAATAATATCCATAACCCTCCTGACAGGACATGGTTGTAAAAGTCTGAAGTAATGTGAAAGAGAAGAAAGAATGGAACATTTTGAGTGTCCTGTGAATCCACTAAGTTTTAGTCTTTGTCTAGCTCTATGTAACTCCGGGAGCCAAAGGTCCAGAGCATCTGAAAAGAGGGTCCTAACACTAGCAATACCACATAGTATTTCTATTTTTTCTTATATTTCCTGTCTCTGATACTACTTTATGCATTATAATAATAAGAGCAGAGACTCCTTCAGGTTAGTTGTTTAAAAAGTTAAAAATAATCATGGTATAAGAGTGTATGGCCCAATTTGACAAGAACATTTTACCATTGTCTTGAGAACATATATCTAGTGGGAAAAGGAATAGAACAACAAGGTGGGCACACAGCAATGCTCCAGTGATAATGACCTTGATAAAATATTTCCATCTTGATTTAATATTGCATTCTTATGCTTGAAGTAGTGTTTATAAGTTGGGGCAACTTTGAATCTCCAGGGGGTATTTAGCAATGTCTGGAGATATTTTTGATTTTACAACTGGCAGGTGGCATCTAGTGGGTAGAGTCCAGGGATACTGCTAAACACCCTACATGCATAATATGGCTCCACAACAAAGTATCATCTGGCCCCGGTGTATACTGTGCTGAGACTAAAACACTTGTTTTTAGAGTGTCTAATGGAAGTGTCATTTTATCGGTGGGGTCTTCAGCATCAGAGAATGGGCCTTTCATTAACTTTGGGAACAAAGCTTCCTGAACGTCCTTCAGGATAAGACAGTGGAATAAAAATTGCTCCAAGAGCTAGATATATATTGTATTCCTGCAGAAGGTTATGAAACACTCTCACCAACCTGTTGGATGCACGATAGGAGAGCTGCCATTCTCTCCATAAATATTCATCGCTATGGAAACCTCCCCACATCCGTGCACTCCTATAACCTTAAATGGCAAGCACATATTTTATAAGGATGGCGAGGAAAACAAGCACATGAAGTCTTATATTGGCATTCTATTGAATGTTTGATTAGAAATTCTAGACCAGTGTTTTACATTCCAGGCTAATGGTTAAAATCTCCTGAGGAAACTATAAATTCTAATACTCAGGCTCTCCCACCCCCCAAAATTAAATGAGAAATTGTGATATTAGGCCCCAGACATGACTGTTTTCTTAAAGCGTCCCAGCTAATTCTAAATTAGACTAAAGGCTGAGAACCATTGCTCTAGCCTTTATCAATGATGTTTTGCCTGGCGGTGGGGTTGGGGGGAGGCTGATCCCAAATCTTTCCTATTAATGTTCCAGTTTCAAGAGAGAGATTCTGTTACTTCATTAGCATCAAGGTGAACACTGAGTTTTAAGATTATTATTTAAGAAGCGTTTAGAAGCTGGCAACGAGTGAACTGGGAGTGGGTAAGGGGTCCAATTCCTGCTTTTATATGTTAAAAGAAGCAAAAGCAGAATGATCTCTTACTGTACTTCCAGGGCAATACCAGGTTTTGACTAAAATGGAATTATAAGACACATAATGCAATGAGAAGTAAAATTTGAATTCATCCCTAAAATTTTCTACAAGAAGGGGAAATGGTGTAAACAAGCCATCTGTGTTGTGATGTGAAACACATTCCCTAGCGGTGGCCCTTGCAGGGTGCCTTTATTATCTTCAAAAGAAAAAAAAAGGAGGGGAACTTGCCATGGGACCAAAGGCAGCAGGAATTCTGATCAACTTGTTTTCTAAATACGCACACAATCATTCCTGCAAGGAGATGAAATATTCGAAAGTCAGGCAATGGATGAATTAGTATAAATCTAAGAATTAAATAAAATACAGTATTGGCAAAGCAGAGCTTTGATGCTGCTCTACATAAACACAAAAATGAACTGTTAAATTTAGAAATGAACAGATTCAAATGCAGTTTGTCCTTTTTCTATCTATAGTATGAATCCTTCTGATCATGTACTGTACATTTGATGGAAGCATGTGGTTGTGGCAAATGTCCCCCAGGAACAGATCCAAATCAGAAGTTCAATTTGCTTCAAGCTCTTTAAAACGTTCCAGGGGTGCAGAGTGGACTGAGTTCCCCAAATTCATATATTATTTTTTAAGACACTGACATATACAAAAGGTAGGGTGGGGTGGATGTGAAATTTTAAAATGCACAAGTTTGTTTTATCAAAAACAAACATTTTATCTCAGTTTTGTTCCTTTTAAGTTTGTTTATTTAGACAGTAGAGAGCACAGTGGGGGAGGGGCAGGGAGCAAAGGAAAGAGAGAGTGAATCTGAAGCAGGCTCTGTGCTCCATGCAGAGCCTGACAGGGGGCTCCATCTCATGACCATGAGATCAGACCTGAGCCAAAATCAAGAGTTGGACACTTAACCAACTGAGCCACCCAGGAGTCCTTCTCAATTTTCAGTGAGACAGAGTACTAACAGAAATCTAAAAATTATTGACTCCATCTCCTAGACCTGCAACTATTCCTTTTTTTTTTTTTTTTTTTTTAAGTCTCCGAGGTGCAGGATATCCTTGTGCTTTGGAGGTAGACAAGCCCGAATGTGAATCCCAGCTCCAACTCCTATTAGACTTGGAATTCAGGGAGCTAATTAACCCCTTGGATACCCACTTCTTTCTTCAGTGAAAGGGAAGTAATAACATCTACCTCAATAGTTGGTTGTGGGGATTGCTTTGGTGACAGTGAAATTGTATCATACTCATTCATACTCTTACTACTCAACAGTAATAAGATACATGCAAAACATGGATGAATCTCAAAAATATTTTGCCAAATGAAAGAAGCCAGACTCAAAAGGCTCTATACTATATGATTTCATTTATATTACACTCTAGAAAAGGCAGAACTGTAGGGGCAGAAAACAGATCGGTGGATCCATAGTTTTAGGGCGGGGTTGGAGACTTCCTGCAAAGAGAAAGGAGAGAGCTTTGGAGGTGGTGAAAATAGTCTATAATCTTGATTCTGGTGTTGGTCACATGACTGTGTACATTTGCCAATTGAGAACAGTATAACTAAAATGAATAAATTTTACTAGGTAAATTATATGTCAATAAAATTAACTGCCTCCTAAAAGTAATATATACAAAGGGTTAAAAACAAAGTGAAGGTTAAAATATTGGAGATGCCTAGCATAAATGCCTATAAATATGCTTTTGTCACTTCTCTTTGTTTCACAGTCAAATATTTTAAATACAGAGTCGACCTCTGAATGCAATTCTTTATTCTCTATTTTCTCCCTTACCTCTTGCAACTGATTTTTGCTATTTTGCAAAACATCAGTGATCAATATATATGCAAGTCTAGTGTTTTCTTAAATCTCTTCAATGTTTTTGAAATTGTTTTACAGTGACTCCTTTTTGGTAACTTTTGCTTTCTAGACTTTGAGGACCCAGAGTCTCAACAGACTCTTTATACTTTTTTGCCCATCAATATATTAATTCCTCAAAGTTTTATGTCTGGTCCATTTCTTTATCTTTGTTTCCATTCATACTTGCTTTTCTGCCATTTCAACCATAAATGATATCCAAAATTGTCCTTCTAGGTATCTATATCTCAGAAGTCCAGAGTCACATTCAAAATTTATTTACTTGATTGGGGTACCACTCATTCTAAAAAATAATAAATTGTTTTCTAAACAAAAATGTCCCAGAATTATTTATTGTTCATTCAGTACTTCTTTAATGATTTTATGTGTAACATTTATCTTTTACATGGTACTGCATTATCCTACGAGTTTGTGTAAATATCTTGTTTCTACAGTTTTCATTCTTTTCCAGTGATTCATCATTTGCTGAGCAAATAAATACCTTAGTGTTTCTTACTATGGTGATGTCATAATGTATTTTTATTTCTGATAGTGCAAGTCCCCCTCATTGTTGCCTTCTATGTATCTTCTTGGTTAATTTTGTCAGTGTATTCTTATGGTTGAAAATTAGAATGATTTTGTGAGGTTTCCTGTAAAGGGATTATGATTGCAAAAACTTATAATTTATGTATAAATTAATTTGAGGGCAGGTAACATCTTCACAATATCAAGTTTTTCTTTATAGTAAAATTTTTTATTTCTGTACTTATTTAAGTCTTATTTCCTTAAGTAAAATTTTCTGGTTTTCTTCACATAAACTCAGTTGGTTATTTGGCTGAATGCTCTAATATTTTATGTTTTCCTGCTATTCCAGAGAGAGTAACTCCTCAGTCTTTTTCAACCTGATTTTTGCTGCTATCCTATTTTCCTTTATTTCCTTTATTATCTCAATATTTTAATTTATCACTTGGCTTTTCTAGTTGTACAATTAATTCATTTTTAAATACAAATAATTTCATCTATTTTCAAGAAATTTGCCTCATACCCATTCTCATCTTTTTGATTTAATCAGAAATTCCAAAAGTAGGTAAATAGTGGTGCTAGAGTTCAATTTTGTCCTAGGCTGATTATTTTAGTGTCATTGCCTCTAATATTTCCCCATTAACTAATTAAGTGTCAGTTTGAAATTTTAAAAACTCTTGTTAAAGAATTATCTATCAGTTTTTCATTTACATGATTTTTTTTTCTAGTGTAGAATGTTTTGTTTTCTAAATACTTTGTTTCTATTACTTTAGAGATACTTATTCCAATTTTCCCCCTTTCGCATTTTGAAATACAGATTTATGATGTGTGTGAGGAAGGAGCGGGGAGGAAGTATGTGGTCTCACTGATACGCTATTTATTATTTAAGCCCCCAGAGCTCATAAGATTACATAAGGATATAAATGTCATTAGAATCCAAAAATATTCACTAACAACCTGAACACTTTTAAATATAGTGCTTTTCTCATGAGCATATCTCACAATATTAATTTCATATATTATAATGATTTTAGAAGTAAGCATCAGACAATGCAAATCAATTGTAAAACAAAATAGCACATGTTATAAAATATGATTTCATAAAATCAAGAAAAAAATAATGTAGAACAATTACTAGAAATATAATCAAAGGCAATGATACAATCATTCACAATCCATTAAATCTCTCAGAGATTTAAAACCAGTACAGTATGTAAAGAAGGAAACATCAAAATTGTTGATGACATTAAATGCACTTAAGAGAGAATGCTTTGACTGTCAGTGGATCAAAGGGCCCTTGGAAAATGCATGGAGCCCTCCAAACATTTTGCCAGAGGACCTATTATGATAATCATGACAATGTGATAATATAATTGTATTGAAGAAATCTTAAAAAAAGTTCTTAGCATTTGATACATTTTTATTTTATTGTAGAAATTAGCTCATAGTTTCCAGTAAGTGTATATTTTTTAGAGATAAGCAAATACATTTTACAAACTTATTTTTGTGTTTAGATAAATTCCCAATAAGCTTTGTATTTTAAAAACCATATACTATAAAAGTATGGTTTCTGTTTTAACTGAATTGACTTTGAAGACCAGCTTCTATTATCCTGGGACAATCTAGAACTCCTGGACAGTAATTAATTTTTAACACTGAAGCATCTGTACATTTCTGTAATGAACTTACTTGCTCTTGGTATATTATTATCTGAACAGTCTTTAAGATACTAGTAGCTTGAATTTATTTTTTAAGTATTTTAGTTATGCATTACTTTTGGAGTTGGAAAAGACATTAAGACAAAATTTTAAAAGATTTGCTAGTATAGAATATCTAAAATAGAATATATTAGAATAGAATTATATTCTAATATATATTATACTAGTTTTGAGTGTACAGACTGATTTATTTCTTTACTTACTAATTGGTCGATAGATTTTGTGTGAGTGGTATCCTTGTCTGGCTTCAGTACTGACTTTGTCAGTTGAGACACTTGCAACTTCTTGCAATTTTTAAACATTACAGAAAATATCCTTTGTATAAAAATTTGAAATAATTTTTAATAAAATTAAATAAAATTAAAAATAAAAATCCCTAGAATTATTACATTGTATTTAATAGTAATTTTTGGTAACTAAATTTCTATAATTATTAAGATACTCAAATGTCTGTTTTCTTTAAGTCAGTTTTGGAAATCTTTATTATTAAAATTTTAAATGTTATACACATACACCTATACTAAATTTTCAAAAATATATGTCAGGAGTAAACTCTCTTAGAGCAAATTTTGTGTAATTGTGACTTCTCTGATTTTTTAATGACTGGACCTACAATATTTTGTTTCTTCATGCTCAAATAAGTGATTAAATGTACTAGGTGTGTAATTTATATATATCCTACTTTATTCAAAAATATTATATAGCATTTTTTTTTTGAGAGAGAGAGAGCACAAGCCAGGGAAGAGCATAGGGAGAGGGAGAAAATTCTAAGCAGTCTCCATGCTCCAGCATGGAGCCCCATGAATCCCGCTGCTATGAGATCATGACCTGAACAGAAATCAAGAGTTGGACACTTAACCGACTGAGTCACCCAGGAGCCCCTAAAGAGGATTATTTTGATTAAACATTTCAGAAATCTTAACTACCAAGAACAAATAACGTAGAAAGCATGAGGAATTTCAATTGAAAAGAAGAAAAACAGAAAGCTATTAGAAGTATAGACAAGTATTTGAGGGAGAAAATTAGAGAGAGGCAAGGTAAAGGCAGTCCAACACAACTGTGAAAATAAGCCACAAAGAAGCTCTGAAATAGAACAAATACTTAAAACCATAAAAAAAAATTCCAGAGATAAAACAAACCTATTTATTGAAAGGACAACCTGAAAAAGTGACCCAATATCATCAATGACAAAGAATATTCCAATTTAACTACTGTATCTTAATAATAAAGCCAGGGGCAGGGGTGACAGCTTTGCATATCCTGATAAAAAGACAAAGGAAAGAAAAAATTTATAAAGGAAGAAAAGTTGGGTTGATCTCATACTTTGTGACAAAACATTTTATCTTAAAAAAATGTAAACCAAAATTTTTACATAGAGCCAATATCACCTTCAATAAAGTTCACAAAGACTTATGAACACATACGAATTCAGAGAATGTTGTTCCCAATGGTTTTTCCTGAAGACTATAGACACAAACATTTTACATTTACTAAGATATGATTTGGGAAGCTCTGCATAGGAACTGCTGGTGGTGTATTAAAGCCAGAGAATCAGGGACTCCTTCACTACTATGTCCCAGCATGGACAGCGGGCGGGGGGGGGGGGGGGGGGGGGGGGGGGGGGGGGGGGGGGGGAAGGGACCTGGTAGTTTAGAGGAAGCTAAAGAGCAATTCAATTTAGAAAACCATTCCATCCATCAGATAATGCCGAAATAAATCTTCCTGACCTTTGCTAACCTATGTAACATAAAAGTTGATTATGAAGAAAAAACGGAGTCCCCCAGAAGCAATCTGACATATCTAGTCACCTCTCCCTATTCATGAGCAGACGAGCAGAAAAGTAGGATGATTCTTGTCAAATTGCATGATGCCAAGAGTCCAGAAAGCTCTTCTGTTTTGGGGCAGTTCAAGGTTTTTCTATCCTCGATTGGATACTGTGAAGAATTAAGTGTTTGTTTTTTTAATAAATAAATAAGTAAATACAAATGTATAATTCCCTTGGTCACTTCCCCCCGTCAGAACTCTGCTTTCTTTTAATCAGAGGAGTCTGAAATTAACGTTATTTTATTTGCATTGTAGATAAACATTTTTTGTTTGGTTTGGTTCACTTTGCTTTTGTTTTCTTCCTGGATGCCTGTATCTTTTTAAATTCAGGTTTTGTAAAGCAACAACAACAATAACAAAACGCAACATTATCATGATCTATCTTTCAGTCTAAGTGATGTCTTGTGAGGGAAGTTTCCAAAAAGAATTGGGAGGGCATGATACCTTTTATTTATTAAAACACATATTCTTATTTCCATTTATTCTTTACTCTATAAACTGGCTTGGACCAACCATCATTTCCAGCATCCCATTTCATCCCTTAGTCCTTTCCTTTATATTTCCCCCTGAGTCTACATCAGGGCTGCTGAAAATTCTGGCTGGAAGAGAAAGAAAGGGAAGGCTTCCTCTGCCCTGTAGTCTGGAATGGTTTTAAATTCCTGGGCTCCAAATACAACTTCTTGACAGTTCTGTTTTTTGCTTCTTTCTTTCCCACATTTCCTTTCATGTACATTCCCATTAACGACCAGACCTCCCAATTCCCACAGCCAATATACACCAGCCAATCAAATGTCTGACTTACAAAAGGCAACCTGACTTACATCTCGCGTCTTTCCTTCTTCCCACGTTTGCGACTGAGAACTCTCCATCCTCCCGTTTGAAGTTTTCTTTTCATCCCCTCTCTCTCTCCACAATCTTTCTGCCCCCATCTCAGACAGCACTTACTGTCTTCACTTACTGTCTCTGTGTTGGAGATTATGGAATTTAGAGCTCCTGCCCACCTGTCTTTCCAGATCTTCAGCGTTGTATCTCCAACTACCTGTTAGACATCTTCACTCAAACATTTCACAGAAAATCCAAATTCAGCATATAATAAGTTAAACTCAGCACCTTTCCCCCTCATATAATCTATGTGTGTTTCCTCTCGGTAAATGCATCATCACCACCATGTTACCCAAGCCAGAGAAACCCAGGTTGTCCGTGACTCATCCATTTTTGTTATCATGTTTGTTATATAATGACCAAATAGTTTTGTTTGCACCTCCTAATTGTCAATACATTCCATCCACCTCTTTCCATTTTATCACATTCTTTAAACATCATTTCAGGTCATTATTTTTACTTTCACAATTTCTTCTTGTTTGATCTCTTTATTTCCATCTTGCTGCTTCTAATTTTTTTTAATGTTCTTATTTATTTTTGAGAGAGAGAAAGATAGCATGAGCAGGGGAGCGTCAGAGAGAGAGGGAGACACAGAATCCAAAGACAGGCTCCAGGCTCTGAGCTAGCTGTGAGCACAGAGTCTGACATGGGGCTCAAACCCACAAACCATGAGATCATGACTGGAGCCGAAATTGGATGCTTAACCGACCGAGCCACCCAGGCGCCCCTCCATTTCACCAGCTTCTAAATAATTCTCCATTCTGCAGCAGATGGTTTTAAAGCCACAAGGTGATCATACTGCTCTCCTAAACAATTATTAATGACTTTATATTGACCTCAAGATGAAATCTTCACTCCTTAATGAAGTGAAGATAAAGTCTTGACCTTGAGATAAAGTCTTCACTTTTTAATGTGGTTCAAGAGGCTCTTCATGTTCTGCCTCTGTTTCCCTTTACTGTGCCCCACCCCCGCTTCCTCCTGCCACTGTCTACACACATTCCTATTGTGCAGCAAGACTGAACTGCTGAAGTTCCTTGCTCACCTCCATCCAATCATTATGCTCATGGACATTTTTCCTCTTTTGCCCTTTACCAAATCAACCCCTACTAATAATCTATGTTACAATTTACATGCCACATTATCTAGTACCTCATCTCTGACCAAGTCATCAGACCTTCCTCGTTTGGATTTATTGTTCGTTCTGTGTGTTTCTGTAGCAGTCTGTAATTCTGCTTTTATAAAATTTGCCACATGATTTTATAAATGCCTGTTTATTTGGCCATATCTTCCCTTAGATTAAAACTTTATAGAGGCAGGAATTATGTGTGTCTTTTTTTGTTTGTTTTTATTGAATCTCCTGGAGACCACCAATGGCTGGATATACTAGACACATAATAAATATTTGTTGAATCAAATATCCTCATTGTGAACCATTTTCCTATTTTCAAAACATATACTCAACCTTTTAGTTTTTAGCATGATGTTTTCTTTGTCCTATTTTCAGTACTTTTTGTCATACAGCACTTTCTTTCCTCTGTATGAATCTACAGATGAGGTGTGTCATCAGCAAATGTGTCTTGATGCAGAACATATAGCTGTCCCTTGCCCTTCTCACTATCTACATAGATGACCAGCTCTATATCTGGGAAGAAGGTCACTGTACATTGACCCCAGTGTAACTTTAGGTTGCTGTTGGGAATTCTTTCATAATTCTCAATAACTGAGGCAGGACCCTCTCCTACTCTCCTACTATGGTTCTCTTGAGTCGTTGAACCAGTAGAGTGAATAAAAAAATCACAGTTCCAAAAATGTGTGAGAGCCAAGACTCCTCCCCCTGATCACAGAAACTTTCTTGTGACTATGACGCTCATCAGACAGCCTGCCACTATTCTGTCCTCACTCTTACTTCCCATCACACTTTTTCCTAGAAGTTCTCATCTCTTGAAGAGTGTAGAAAAAAATAGTGGAAAGCTATAAGAAGGATACATTGGACTGATAGCCTCAATTTTCACATGTTTTGATAGTAAAACATCTGTGAAATTAAAAAAAAAAGTTGAGAGCTTAGTTCTCTGAATCAAGAGCCAAAGTACACTGGTGATGGTACTCATTGGGGGGCGCAGGTTTCCTGCCCTTTCTCCAGGTAAATTGCTAATGAAGCAAAGCTGAATATGTTGTAAAATGAAATATGAATCATTTCTCCTCCTCTGTCCAGTTGTTTTAATGCCATGTTTAGTTGAAATATAATCTATGACTGATTCTGGCACTCACTTGCCTACCAATCTTATTTTTGGTACTAAGGGAATGCCTCTCCTTCACAGCCTTCTTAATTATTTAATTTTGAGGTTGGTGGCTTCCAGACAGAAAACTCCTTTTAAGACTACCTTTTTTCTCTGTGATATCAAAACACTATATCTCCTAAGAACATTGGAAGGCATTAGATGTATTTCAGAACCTAAATTTGCTATTAAAGGGAGTAGGACTAATTTTGTTATGCCCCATCTCTGGAAGTCCAGTAACCCACCAACACTCAAAGCAGTACTGTCTACTTTCATACTCCAGCCTCTCCTGGAGATTTTGCCTAGCCCTCATGTCTAAACAGCAGGGGCTCCTTTACACAGCTGCAGTGTTCACTAGGGCTACTGCTGTGTTGACTTTCTGATTTACTGGAAGAAATAGTAATTAACTCTAAATCTCCCAAAATAAAGATAGCTATCTGAAAAACAGATTATTATTTTCTTATGGGAATAGACACTAAATGGAGTCAGTTTGATTTTCCTTGCCTGCATGTTTGTTTCAACCCACCATCCATAGATTTACTGAGTGTTCCAAGCACTAGTAAGATACTTCATATGTAAATTCCTTTGAGATTAAAAAAAAAAAAAGTAAAACAATGTATCAATTTCCATGGGATTTTACTGCAGTTATGTACCTCCTCTTCCAAAACAGGTGACCTTGTACAATAGTAAAATAGCCAGTGAGGGCTCTGTGAAAGTGTCAGATGACAAATCACTCTGCCAAGTTGGAATGCCACCCTGTAAATTTCTATGGATCCTCTGAGTTAATGTGTAATCTCAACCAACATGTGTTGCTGTTTCTTCCCAAACTCCAAAGGAATGGTAATGGGCTGTTTCTCCTCACTAGTATAACCAACACCAGATTGGCAAAAATATTTGGTTCTCTGCTCTGTGATTCTGGGCTCTGCTTTTTAGAGGTTTTATTATCCCAGGAAGCAGCGCTTCGATTAGGAGATATGAAAGTGTTTGTATTAAATTGGAAGTGGATACTTAGACTTTCTGGGATCTTAATGTCAGGAAAAATAGATGTTGAAAACAAACAATGATGACAACAGAATAGGTGATCTCATATGAGATACTTCTTTATACAACCAGATCCGGTGGTTCAATTTGATAGAGTTCTATGTGACTAGAAACATCAAGATTCAGATTCCTCAAGAATAAAAGTTTTGGTTATGCCACTGAATAAAGAAGGTAAAAGGAATATGGAATGGTTAACACAAGAGGAAATAATAGATAGTATAGATATTGCCATGACAAGCTGTTGAAATAAGTACTAAATCTTACCTGCCTTCCTCTCCTTGTTATGTCATATATATGTTTTAACAATTTTTTATTTTCACTCCTCTTCCTATAACTCACTATTGAATTTCTAGAGTGTTGGTGATAGATAACTCTACAATTTAATCCACAGGTACCAGAACACCCACTCTGAATTCTGATCAAGCTAGAGGAAAAATGGACGTCATTCCAAAGTTTCATGCTTGAGCTGGAGGACATCACCTGAAGGAATTTTAGTGTATCTTCCCTCGAAGAGGAGGTCAGTGTGTTTTTTGAGTAAATTGTATTATATTTTTTGGAACTGTGATTTTAAGAAGTGTGTATATAAATACTGGAGAGCCAAAGAGGTGGAGTTAAGTGGAATTTAAACAACTTTGGCAACCCAAAAATTAAATATGTTTCCTTTTTAAGGAAATTCCAGAATCAGTAGGAGGAAGAGCTCCACATTCCATTTTGGAAACCAAAGTAAAGCAGTTGTTTTTCTTGCTTTTTTGCAAGCAGGGGCATGGATTTGCACTAAACTTGTCTAATCTACTGGTTACAGTTTCAGTGAGATTAAGAGACCTGTAGTATGACAGAGAGGTCTGCTTCTAGTGTCAGTGGCTAATGAGTGGTTCTGTGGCTGTGATTCTGTTGCATCATCCTAACCAGGTAGTGCCTGTGGTGTGTTGTGTATTGTCTCTGGTATGGAGACCTACTGCCTAGTCTCCCTCCGTTCTCCAGTTTTCTTAGCCTGGTTCTCCAACTCTCCTATTCATTCAGAAAGCTTCCTGACATGTGTCTGGTGAATTTCATCTTCTTCATAAGTAAGCCACAGTTGATGTCTGCTGTTTGCAGATAGCCTCCAGATTGGTGCAAATACAAAGCACAGTGCCTAGCAAGGATTTGAAAGGGCTCAGGTTCCAGCAGTCTAGCTGATAGGATCAAGCTCTGTGTTCACAGCCAGAATGTCTGACAACAAAGTGAGTTACCTCAGGATCTCCCCATCTATTTACATTATTGACACAGTTCTCTCATCATGATCTCCTCCCAAAGGTTTTGCTTTCATCAACTGTTCTTTGTGAAAATTAACACTAGTTTTACCTTTCTGAAGAAGCTATGCATCTTAATCTGAATTGTATGAAAAGGCCCACTTTGATAAAAGAACTTAGGTTATAACTATGATCTTCAAAAAGAACAAGCTTGACTTATTGGTTCTGTAAAAGCAAAAACTGGAAAAAAAAATACTACACAACCAAGCAATTCGTATTCCATAAATATGGGACCTGAAACAATGCAGGGATGTAGTGTTTTGAAGATAATTTGCATTTTCTTTTTTTTAAATTTTTTAAAATTTTGAGAGACAGAGAGAGACAGTATGGGCAGGGGAGGGTCAGAGAGAGAGGGAGACACAGAATCGGAAGAAATCTCCAGGCTCTGAGCTAGCTACCAGCGCAGAGCCCGATGCGGGGCTCAAACCCACGAACCGCGAGATCATGAACTGAGCCGAAGCCGGACGCTTAACCAACTAAGCCACTCAGGCGCCCCTGTATTTTCATCTAAAGCAAAGCATAACCTCTCTGTTGTGGATATATGCAACAAACTTCCAAAAGAAGGGAATAGAGAGGGAAATTTCCTATTCATAGTTTTATCTACTCTAGAGATAGAATTTTGTGAAAAATATACAAGCTGAATTTTTATAGATAATACAGAAATCTCCTCATACAATTTTAATAGTTACAATTATCCACTTTGAAAACTTTCTTTCATCTCCCAATTCATTAAAGGGACAGATTTTCAAAATGGCACCTAATATTCTTTTAATCTCTTGGCCTAAAATGTTCAGTTCAATGTTTTTCCTTATTATCTAGTGAAATTTTATTTGGTTTCTCTTTTTACAAACATACACCATATCATATAGTCGTGATTTTATACTCAGAGGGAGGTTAAAAAATTGATACTTTGTAAACAAAAATCATCCCGAGAATTTTACAATTTTATCTTCATTTTAATTATTTATAATGCAGCATGCAGAGTAAGATATATATGAATGAAGTTTGACTAAATATTCACAGTTTTGGAATATCTTAGTTCATTTGCTAATGCTTTTCAAAAAATTTAAGCACAACAACTGTTCATTACAGTTAAATGACCATGACACTCAGAGGCTTCCACCAAACCCTGCACTGGGGTGAATAACCTTGAGGTTGAGGACTTCTCCCTACCTGTTATTAATACATATTAATTATTAAGACAGACCTGGTTCGGGAAACAGGTGCTATAGGAGATTTCTGTCAGGTAACCATGATTTATTTGTCTGTCATTTGTAAAAGTGAATAACCCCGGATCTGGTCAAATAAGTAGCTGAAGCTTCACAAATGCACTGCATACCACCTAAGACAGATAAGCAGGTGAGATCCCAGGAGTAAAAACTGAAGCGGAGTTATAAACTTATGACCTATGGCCTGGGTTTGGCTTGTAAATATGTTTTGCATGGACCACCTCTAAAATAAATTAGATGGTAAAAAGACTATATTGTATGTGCGACACCATAATGATGGATACATGTCCTTACACATTTGTCCAAACTCATAGAATATAAAATAAGAGTGAACCCTAATGTAAACTATGGACTTGGGTGATTATGATGTGTTAATGCAGGTTCATCAGTTGTAACAGCCACTCTGGTGGAAGATGTTGATAATAGGAGAGGCTGAGCATCTGTGGGGCAGGAGGTATGTGGAAAATCTCTGTACTTTCCTCTTTATTTTGCTGTGAACCTAAAAATGCTTTTAAAAAACCCAAAGTCTTCAAAAATTAAAAAAAAATTGAGAAATGATGGCTAACATTTTAAAGTCAGTAAGTTGTGTTATGAGTTGAATCGTGTCTCCCAAAAATGTAAGTGTTGAGGTCCTAACCTCTAGTACCTTAGAATGTGATCATTTTTGGAAATAGGTGCAGATGGCATTGCAAATGTAAGTAGTGAAGGTAACATCATATTGGAGTAGAAGAGACCCCTAATGAGTATGACTGGTGCCATTAAAATAGGGAAATTTGGGCACACACATGCAGACAGAAAGAATGGCATGCAAAGATGATGACAGAGATCAGGGTGATACTTTCTACAAGGCAAGGAAGGCCACATTTGCCAGGAAACCAATAGCAGCTAGGAAAGAGACCGAGTACAGATTCTTACTGTCCTGAGAAGGCAGCATTACTCTTTCATCTTGATCTCAGTCTTACAGTATCCAGAACTGTGAGACAGTCAGTCAGTCACTTAGCCATGCAGCTCTAGGAAACTAATGTAACTCGCATCTAAAAATTCTGGGTTTTCAGCATCTCAGAAAAGTAGTCAGGTGTGACAACACTCAGCTGATCAACTGGAACAGAGTTGCAGCTGCCCCCTTTCACGAGAAATTCTGTACTTCACCAAAGCCCCAGCCAGTCCATTTAAATAATTTAAGCTCCCTGCTTGATGTCTGATACCACATCAAAGGAAAACAGGTCAGGAAGTTTGGAAGAAGCTAAACAAACATATTGTGACAATACAATCTCTTGTGATATTTGAAAGCAAACAAAGTAGAAGGTATGTGAGTTTAAAGAGAGGAAAAAAACAATAAAAAAAAAAAAAAGGCTACCCAGGAAGTTTTCTGATAACTTCAAATTTTAAATAATTCTTACAAGAATAAAAGGAAAAACAAATACGGAAAAGTTAAATGCAACTGTTTTAATGATGTCATGTAGGATCCTTGGACCCTCTAAACTGAGATTTTTTTGGAATAAGAGGAAGACAGAAAAGGAATCTTAACTGCTTGAGGGGTTGTGAGCGTCGAGAGAAATCTCTGGAAAAGACTCCAGACATGATAGAAAGAGGGGATTCAAGGCAGATGTGCATCTGGTCAGAGGAGAGGCTTCTCCACTTAAGCTCTACTTTGAACAAATTCAAACCATGAAGTTGAGACAAATTACATCCCCAGATTCTCAGGAAGGCTAATCACTACACATTGCCCATACCACTTGAGGAACTGAGGCACTGAGAAAGGATCTGAAGGTTGGAGATGGACGATAGTATGCCATTTTCAGAGTGCCATGGGAAGTCTTAGGAAAATGCAGACTCTCCGTCTGAAAGCAATCCCTGAAAAAAAAAATTAAATAATTAATTTGTAAATTAAGTCAGGTAACAACAGAGGCACCACGGGGTGAACCCCTCCTCCTGCTGCTCTGTGCCTCTTACTTTTGAAAGCCACACTTCCTTGCTGAAAACACCGAGCATGCTTCTGCTTAACAAGCCTTTGCACCACCTGCTTGTTCATTCTGGAACACTCCTCCTGAAGGTGTCTGCAAGTCTGGCACCCTACTTCTTTTAAGGGTCTATTTCAAGGTCACCTGCTCCTCAAAGCCTTCCTTGATGACCCTGTGTAAGGTTGCAGCTCCTCACTCACCTTCCCTATGTCCTACCCTGTCTTTATTTTTCTTCAGAAACTTTATCCCTATTCTCTCATTTCATAAATACTACATCATGCCAGTCACTGTTCCAGAGGCTTTAAAAATATTGCCTCAGTTCATCCCCTAACAACACTAAGTGGGAAATACTAGCATTGTTCCCATTTTGGTATTGGGGAATTGGAGGCATAGAGAAGTTGTACTTTATCCGTCACAGTGGTAAGCAGTGGAGTTGGGTTTGAACACAGGAAATCTGGTTTCAGAGTCTGTTCTTTATATCTTGTGTTTAACTTATCTATTTAGTGTATTATCTTTCTCCATCCCCTTCCCCATAAAAAAGGTACACTCTGTGAAGACAGGGTGTTGCTTTTTTGTTTGTTTATTTAACCCTTGCTCTTGGAATAAAGTGTGGCACATTGTAGATGCTCATTAAATCATTTTGTTAAATGAATACAATGTAAATGTAAAAGGTTGGAAATCAAGAGTCGTTCTTGTAGGATAAGACCATCCTCTTATTGAGAGTAGGGATTACAGGCTATTCATCTTTGAATCCCTGGCATCTGGCAGAATGCTTGGAGTGTGTAGTGAGAGAACAGAGGGAAAAGAAGAGCTGGAAAGGAAGCTGGAAATCTGAGGTACTTGGCAGAACATGAGCTGAACTAGTGTGGTATTTCCAAAGCCTGAGGGAGAGGTTTATCAGGAATATGGAAGTTGTTCATTGTTAAAGGAAGATAAGGATACTGCCATTGAATTTTACAGTCAACTACTTCATTTCTGAGCCATAAATAAAATCATCTTTCATCATCAAAATAGGAAAAAAAATTAATTCATAATATCTCTCAAGGATTGCCCGTGTTAAAGCCATTTTGGTAAGTGATTTTAAGGACTACCTAAAAGGTTTAAAAATGCTCCAGCTCAGAACAGGCTTTCAAGGGAGAATCCTGATAATTAAAGTAGAATTGAGTAGAAAAACCTTTGCCCACAAAAGAAGACAACAGTCTAAGCAACAGCATCTAGTCCCACATGATTAGTGTCAAAAGCTAAACCGCTTCCAGAAGAGGGTGCGGTCACAGTAGGCTGGCATAATACATTTCTGAAGATCTCTGTCTCATTAGCATAAACGCTTGTCTTCATGAGTAAAATCAACTTCAGTCAATCAACAAAAGATGAGATTACTAAAATAAATGAATGTAAGGAATATATTAATAACCAAATAGCATGAGACACCACCATAATCCTACCTAACGCTGTCAGTGTTTGAAAGAAAAGCATTCAGATTCCTAATCTATTGGGGAATATTAACATAATGTGGCTTTGAAAATTTTGAAAAGACCTCATAATTAATTTAATCACCATTTTGCATAGCATTCCCACTTGTAATCTGCATTTTTGCCTTAAAACTCTTACTATATAGCTGTCATTCTGATCTAATGAAATGCCTCTTACTTAGGAAGAGAGGAAATTTTCAAATGTTGAGGCTACACAGAAATGAAGAATGAAACATGTGTCTGTCCCTGCAATTCCACCATGTAGACTAAGCGCAGAGGCCTGTGGGTGTGGATTGATGCTGCTGAGTAGGCAGCCTCTACTGCCATGGCTTTCAGGGTAATTTGCATAGCATGGCTCATAGTGTTTTATGACTTTTCTTTTAAAAATAACCCTACTTGTTCGTCACTAAATCTGTTTAACTCTTCCGGTTCCGAGTAGAGTCTGGGGCACCGTGAGAGTAGGAGATCACATCCCTCACTTAGTGAGGACTGAGGGAGTTTGCAGAGGGTTTCCCAGCTGGGACAGTTCGGTCTTTTTATCCTCTGGGAAGATGGTTTGCATCAGCTGGTCTCCCTAGGAAGTGGGCCTGAGGCAGCCATGGGTGTTTGGGAAGTTTGCTGGGGAGCGCTCATGGGGTCCACAGCTGTGGAGGAGAAGCAAGGGGCATTAGAGAGAGGGAAGAGGTGGACTACCCCGCAATCTGCAGGGAAACCTAGGTCAACTCTCAAGGGCATTCTGAAGATGAGATGGTGTCTCAGACTTGACCCAGGTAGTGGCAAGAGGGCTGGGCTTTTCTACACCCCCAACCGATCAGTTGCTGAGTGTGGGAAGCTCCAGTCAGGGATATGCCCTTGAGTGGTGCAGTCAGCTGAGACAGTCCCTGATGATGGCTAGCAACTGAGGGCCATCTACCGAGGACACTCCCTGCAGTTGGGAAATGCGTCCTTCATTCCTGAAGGGAAACAGACCCAGTGTTCACCATAATCCTATTTCTCCTAATAGTGAAGGTTCAGTCATACACTACCTGACCCCAGGGTATAACCTGCTGACTTTTGAGAGAGAGTCTTTTTGTAGAGTATTCAAGAATCTGTTCCCCATTACCTAATAATTTAATATATCATGAATCACTGGAACAAACCACATATATGATTTTAATATAACACACTGCTTATACAACCATAAATGAGTTAAAGGCGTCTTTGGAAATTTTAGTCATTCGCCTTACCCATGAGAGAGATCAGATGATTATATTGCTGCAAGTTAAATAGAAATATATTGATTTTTCTATTTCAACCAAACTTGGGTACTGAAGCTTAGTATTTGCATGGTGCTTTTGGATTGGAGATGAGGTTTTTCAAGGGACCTATGGTCTGGTGTTTCTGGTTAGAATGTTTTATTTCCTTAGACTTTACTAGAAGAAGTTTGTATAATGTGAGATGCATTTCACTGTATAATTTTAAAGTTGTAACTTTCTCCATCAATAAAATTACTGCATCAGGAAATTTCTGAAGAAAATATGGAAGAATAGTTTTGAAATGTCACATTGGTCACAGAGGCATTGAATGCATATGTGCAGGGGTTCACAGAGGGACCCTGCCTACCTCATGGAATCCGTGCATTTGAGTCAAGGGGCAACACCTAAAGATCCCACAGTCGAAGGCTTAGAACATGGCTCAGATTTAAACACAAACAAAGGGTAATCTGGCCTGGCACATTCTGGCCACTGCAGCAGTGTATCTGAAGGTTATGTTTTATGTTTATTAGCTCCATCCAGATGGCGTTTTATGTCCTTAATAACTTTGTCCCTGACTAAGCCATGAACCTACCATTTGACAAACACAGTAGGAAATGTCTATCAGCAGAAAAGTCATTTTATCATCAGAAACATCACTTGAACCATTTGGAATGCATTTTGAAAGAGTTTGATTTCTTTTATATGTCAGTGCCTACAGTTCTTTGTTGACAAACACCTACAGCTTTCCTGAACAACACTTAAATTCACTGAGCACCTGGACCACCTTTAAAAGAGCTATGTATTTATGCTAATATTTTACATGAGTAATGGCTTACATTGTTAAGAGATCAAACTGCTTTGATGCACATTTATTCATCTTTATATATCCATAAAAATTAGTTTATAGTACATATTAATATTCCGGTGTTACAAACAAGGACTCAAAAGCAGCAGGTCTGAGGTCATTTGGTGAATTTCCCATCACGCTGGCTCCTTCTGACTCTGTACTAAGAACTCTATGTCTAGATCAGCCTGCACACTGCATTTGCACTGCTCTTTGGGAAAGTCATCAGTGTCTTTCTTGTTGTCTTTTATGTCACTGATGAGATTCTGCTTCCAAATTTCAACCTCCTTGAGGGTAGCTATCATGTGTCACTTGTCTGTGCCTTTTTCAGAGCACCAGGTTTAGACATACAATATACATTTGTGGATTTTGCTGAAATAATTCACTGCTTTTCTCCTTTTACTCTGATCTTTCAACTCCTTAGCAAAAAGTGAAGGGAATATTTTTAATGTCAGAAAAATGTTCTGCATTACACTTTTGCAGATTTCTCAGTAGAAAAAAAACTTACCTGGAATTTCTTTAGAAATGAATTTAGCTCAGGAAAGTAGGAAAAACTGCATTCTTAATGTCTATTATTCTTTTATCTGAAAACATGTAGTGTAATTAATGCCATTTATTTATTTGTTTGAGAGAGAGAAAACACGTGTGTCTTAGTGGGGTGGGGGAGAAGCAAAGAGAGAAGAAGAGAGAGAGAACCTCAAGCAGGCTCCCCCATGTCAGTGGGGCCAGGCTCCAGGCTCAGTCTCACGAACCGTGAGATCATGACCTGAGCCAAAGCCAAGAGTTGTATGTTTAACTAACTGCGTCATGCAGGTGCCCCAATGCCAATTAGTTTTAAATTCCTTCCTTCCTCTCCTTTCTTTCTCATTTCATTTTTTGATTCAATAAACATTTATTGAAGTGTCTACTGTGGACCAAGAACCAGCTAGATCCTATGCAGCACATAGGCACTTAAAAAAAATTGTCAGTGTTAAATTTCTTAACGCATTTTTCCAAAAACATTTATTATGTTTTATAAAAATTTGTGGTATATCAGGCACCGTGATACCCACTTCTTGCACTGTGTGTGCTCACTCCTTTTCCTTAATCCTGAGAAGTTTTTGTCCTATATTCTCAGAGAGATCTTTATATCTTTAGATAAAATCTGAAACCTAATAAATAACATGCTTTGATCACAACTCCTGGGAGCAAACCTCAAATTATATTAGTGTATTGTTTTAAATTGTACTAAAATAACAAAATACTATCTTTAGGATTACTCCATAGTTGTCTGTATTTTAGAAAACTTTGCCTGCATCCTAAGGCACACACTCAAAAATTATTTTAAGGGGCAAATTATCTTCCTTCGAACAGAGTAAAGAACTTTTCACACATTTAATTAGTCCACACTAGCCAGGATGCATTTTTAAAGGATTGAGGTTCAACTCCAGGGAATAACGACTACAAGAGAGGTTCAAAATATGGCAATGTAGTAGGGAGTAAGTTTAAAATCTCCCTAATTAGAGATGGACAATGAAGGAATAGAAATGTGACTTCTTTGCAATGTGTTCTTCATCTTGACTTCAAGATTATTTCCTTCCCGCCATGCTCCTTTGTAGCCTTGTCTACAATTTACCATTGAACGAGGTTTAAAAACTTGTGGATAGCTGCTGTGTAATGAAATTTAGGAAACTAAACAACTTGCAAGTCTTTGTTGGAGAGTGACTATGCTCCAATACCCATTTCCAAAGTGTGGGTCTTTTTTCTGACATGATCAATTTTCAGATGTCAACTGGGTGTTCTACAGTCAACTCCTTTCTGACATTAACTACTTGGAGCTAGCTTCAGATCCCAGAGGTTCAGGGCTCAGGCTCACAAGATTGCCATCTACGTCAGGTGCCAATCTCAAGTCTAGGTTGTCACCTGTGCTTCTGACCAGCCAGCCATAGACTGCAGGTTTCAACACCATTCTTGGGTTCAATGAAATTGCTACAGTGGCTCACAGAACTCAGAGAAACATTTTACTTACTGGATTACCACTTTATTATAAAAATGTATCTCAGGAGCAGCCAAATGGGAGAGATGCCTAGGGCAAGACAGGGGGAAAGGGTGAAGAACTTCCATGTTCTCTCCGAGTATACCACTCTCCCCAGTCTCCACACACTCACCAGCCTGGAAATTCTCCCAACCTTGTCCCTTTGGGTTTAATGACGACTTCATTATATAGGCATTATTGATTCAACCAGTCCGTCTCCCCTCCCAGAAGGTCAGGGGTGTGGGATTGAAAATGCCAATCATCTAATCACATTGTGAGTTCTCCCTGCCCTTATCCTTAGGTGAAGTGCAAAAGTTGTCTCATTAACATAACAAAAGAGACCTTTATTGTTCAACTCAGGAAATTCCAAAGGTTTTGGGAACACTGCCAGAAAGGAGAACAAAAGGAGGACCAAAACCAAATATATATTTCTTCTTATAAATCACAATATCACAGTGAAAGGAAATAAATAACAACTGTTTTTCTTTCAGTTAACTTGTGGTTTTCTCGCCAAGATGGTGGAATCAAAAGAACAGCTTCATCTATTGATTAAAAACAGGAAGCTAGTGTAATGGAGGACAAATTTGATTTCTCATACAGCTCTGGCCTTAAACAAATTGCTAAACTCTCTGCACCTCAGTCTCCACATCTGTGTCATGAGGATGATCATATCTATAAGTCTTATGGTGCAGAGAATATTAAAGGATATAAGATGTTAGTAGCCTGCTCATTGTATAGAACAGAAGGAGAACAGAGCCAGCGTTAGTGTTTGACTCTTTGGAAGAACAGTGGCCTTCCTTCACAGGATAAAACCTCTATACAGGATGCCCAGGTGGCTCTGTCAGTTAAGTGGCCAACCCTTGATTTTGGCTTAGGTCATTATCTCATGGGTCATGAGTTTGAGCCCCTCATTGGGATGCTTGGGATTCTCTCTTTCTACTTCTTACTCTCTCTCCCCTTCGCCCTCTCAAAATAAATAAGCTTAAAAAACTATCACATTTGGAGAGCAATGCACAGAAAACACCATGGACTGAAAGGGACCAGCCAGTCCATTGCCAAACTACACTTGTAAAAAGACAAGATTATTTATAAGACACTTCAAGAAAACTGTAGTTCCAAATTTCAAGAGGGTACATGAGCTTATTACATGAGCCTTGTATCAATTGCCAGTTTTCAAGCAGTTTTGCAATTTTGTCTGTGCTTAGGCGGCATATTCAAAACAAACAAACAAAAATTGATGTTATGTGAGCTGAGCCTAATCTAGCTGCAGGAAATGCTTATTAGCATGGATGCTAGGACCTCACCCCAATCCCCCACCACCCCCATAGGAGAGGAAAGAAATGGTGGGCAGTCAAAAGCCCTCTTGTCTGATCTGGAGGTTGCTTTGCCCAAGGAAACTGAAATGATTTGGCCTTTCAAAGCTGCTCACTGCCTCCTGTCCATACCATGAACAACCACGAAGTGGTAGCTTATCTGGTATACGACTTCTTCCATGGAAGGTGTTAAAATTGCAAACTGCATTGGATTCAGCTTAGACTCTTGCTTCTTTGTTTTCTGAATGACAGTTTGGGAGACAGATGCAGTTCTTACAAAGAGGGCTGTCTTTTATAAACAAAAACAAAAATAGAAGGATACATTCTTTTGCCCCAAAGAAACTGCTCCGAGTCCTGACTCAAGAAAGAAAGAAATGGATGATAGAATGTGTTAGCATAGTAACAGATTTGAACTCTAAATAGCTAATTTGGTCCAATACGCATTACATAGCATAATTATAAAGAAAGTGGTAGCAGAAAAAACAAATTGTTTTGAAGGCATTTGAGGCAGAGGGACAGAAAGATTTCTTGTTCCCATCCAAATGGATTAAAATAGGGAAGAGATGGCAATAACTCATCTGTGTTCTGCAAAGTGCATGCTCTATCCATGGTCCTTCAAGATTCAGTTCTGATGAACTTTGAAAATGCTCTCGTGTAGTGGGAGATGGAGAGGAGCCCTTTGCTTCTTACCTCTAAGTGCCTTTGTCAGACTAGGAAAGGAAGGCTTATAGTTTAATCTTTTGTCTAAACTGATGTATGACTAACATGTAACACCGTATTAGTTTCATGTGTACAATATAATTTGATATTTGAATATATTACAAAATGATAACCACATAAGTGTAGTTAACATTTGCTACCTCACATAGTTACAAAAAAATTTCTTTTCCTCATAATGAGGACTTTTAAGATCTACTCTCTTAGCAACTCCCCAAAATTTGCAATACGGTATTATTGACTATAGTCACCATGTCGGACAGTGCATCCCTCAAAGTTTAATTTCTTAATCAAATAAAGTCCATTCATTCTAACTTTGTGGCTTTAAAGATGGAACGATCTCAAGTGTCATTGCCTTCTTACTAAGAAACGCTGTGTTCATTACTTTCTTTTGATTTTGTTATAATACAGCCACTAGAAAGCGATTTCTCCCCAGGAACCAATTCTTGCTGGTCCCTCTCCACCCACTCCTATGTCCCAACAAATTTGTTCTCTTCTAAAACAAATACCAGTGTGGTTTGGTTCCTATAAAACTTCAGTGCGCTCTATTTTTTAAAAATAATAATTGATATCTTTGTAACGGAATGCTTTTCTGTTAAAAGAGCATATGTATAATTATTGCTCAGCATGTCCAATGAGTTAGAGCTTATTTGGGGTTTATTTTAAATATAAAGATCATAAAGAAAAAGCTAGTTAGAGCGTTTCCAAGCGAACTAACGTTAGTATATATGATGTCTGGCTAAACGTATGAGGGTCTTTTTTTTAAATAATAAGAGGAAACAGATATTGAAACCGCAATCATCTTTCACAATAAATACTGTTTTTCTTGAAGGCTGCCATACAATAAAGTTATAATAGTACTTGAAGATTTTAATTACACAAATAGACAAGAAAACAATCTTATAGTTTCTTGAAAATATTACCTTTGTTCATACTAAAATGCCAAGTATCATTCTGCACAGGATATTCAGTAACTGCTGAGGAAAACAACCCCCTGCATAAGAGATGTATACACTTTGAAGCTTCAAGTTGAATATTTAAATTGGAATGTCACTGTTATTATTTTATCAAGTTCTCTGTCCCTGCCTAAGTGCTTCTGATTTTAAGGAAGAATCTGTGAACAAGAAATCAGTTTAAGCAGTGGATATACAGTTTTTATTTTATAATTCTATAGATTGTCTATTGTTATAATGACATTATAATATATATACGGCATAACATCGAATATATTCTTTTTAATACGTATGGCATAATATATGCTACAGAATAAAATATATAACAAAATGGTAGCTCGTATGATTAATTATAAATTAATCAATATTGTATAACACATCACACATGGAATATTTACAAAGGATGCTGATAATACTAAACCATGGCAGCACACCATAGTAGTAAAGCTACATGTTGTTTAATTCTCAAGTGCAAAACACAACTTAAATGGCATCTTTCATTAAGGGAGAAAGAAATGAACACCAACTGATTTTAGGACCCCTTAGCATGTTGGCTTTGTGCTAAACATCTATGATGGCCTAAGGCAAAAAACTAAATGGTAGATAACTTTAGGCAAAGGGTGTGTTTTATGGAAAGAATAACCTAAAATCATGAATCTTCACAGGATCATTTGTCAACCACCTTCCGCTATGGGGTAGGACTATATGAGACTAAAGCCAGGTGTTCTCTCTATTAATAATTCGCTTCAGTTTCAGAAATAAACAGCAAGTGAAACTGCCCCCAGTGCTAGTATTCAAAGTCTGTACCATTGAATGTTAAAAAGTTTTTACTTTATTTTGATGCTGCTCTTTCTTGGGATTGTGAAGTACTTTCGTGTCTGCCCAGTGCTGGGACCTGCACACCACCTGCTCAGAGAGAGGCCGATCTGAATTAGCCAAACAATTTCACGCCACCCAGACCTGTTTGCTCAGCGTCCTAGGAAAGCTGACATGAGTTGAAAACGGTACACCTTAATTAGTTGCTCCAGCATGGTATACCCAAAAGACTGTTGTGAGATGAAGGAACCAGAAAGTTCATCTGCAATCTCAGCCCCGCCGAGCTTGCGATGTGGCTTGTCACAGAGTTTCTTTTAGCTTATGTGATTGCTCGCTCCACATGCTGCCATTTACAGTACACGGTATACAGTAAATCTATTTTTTGTCAAGATGGGCTGGGTTTTCACAGCTCTGCACATGACATCCAGTCACTCTTCTTGGCTCTTAATGCTTAACATGGTGTAGTCTTGATTTTTGGCTGATTGCCTCCAATATGTTCAATTTTGGATGATTTTTAGTGTAGGTTTATGAAACGATGCCCTAGAAATGTGAAAAATGTATAGGTTTCCTTAAAGGGCTTGCAGGAATCAGTCTGCTTCCATAGCATCATTTTGAAACTGTATTTTCTCAAGCATTTGTGATGTGCCCTCAGTGGGCATTGGCGAACATTCAGAAGGCAGATAAAAGGAGATTGAGGAAACACTAGTGGCTGTTTCTGGGAAGTGGAATTAGAAATTGTGGTGGATAAACACTTCGCATTATGCAGTTCATCCGTTTGCTTTCTTTTTTTTTTTTTTTAAGCCTGGCACATGTCTCCTTTTTAGAGTGAAAAAGTTTAATTAAGGGAAAGTAATATTTCCAATGCTATTATCATTGTTAAAATTACCTTCTGTCTATCACTCATATTTTCATAGCACTGTTATGTTCTATAAACATGACTTTCAGTGTCTCACACATTACCTGTTTCTGAACTTTCACTTGCCAATTTCATTTCTAAACCTTTTTGCTGTTTCCACATGGGCATTATGATTTTAAATCCCATCCCCCATCCCCATGGTCCCATTCATCTACATTTTGACACATAAAAGTTTGTTATCTGTGTATTATTAAGGCAAATTTGCATTATTTGAATTGCCCAGGGTAATGTTCCAGGAGGTACTCCCAACTGAATGCCTTGTAGACTTACTGGACAGAGAAGCTTGGTTCCTTCGGTTATGAATCAGCATTCACTGCAACTATGTCACTAAAATAAAGTTTAGTAGAAGATGAAATACAAGTGTGAACCCCAACTGATTTATAGCAAGTTTGATGTTTTTATTTTATTTGTTTTTAATACTTGAAACCATCACATGTAAAAATTGACTGAAAGATTGTAGAGAATAGGCATGGAGGAAGTTGAGTATTTCATACTGAATCTCTTGTCTCCTTCACTTTTCCCTTTTTGCTTGATTTGTATTTGAATGTTTGTGAGGAAACTGCGTAAAGATTCAGTTTCCCTCTTCCTTCTCCTGAATCAGATGACCTTAACAGATGATAACAGTGTAGATCCAAGTAAAAAGAAGAGATGCTGATACATTGTAGAAGTTGTATAAATTATGTGCTCCACATTATTATTTTTAGTGTGCCTCATTAAAATAAATCCCCTAATAAAAGATAGTTGACAAATCATATTGCAATTTTAGGGGACTTTTATGCCTCACCTGTTGACAGGAGAAAGTGAAACAGGCAGAGCAGGGACAGAAGTTGCAAGAACCTGGAGGCTCCTGTCCCACAGTTAACTTGCCTAGTGGGCAACCTACTAACTCTCTTCTGAGTGATTAAGGGGTTGGACTAGATAATCTTAATGTTCTTTCTAATTCTGAAGTCTGTAAGAAAATCATCTAGGAGCTCTCTGGCTTTCATGACACAGTATTTGTGGAGTGTTAGTTTTGCAGCCATTTCGTAAGCTGAGTTCTCTTAGTACAAGAAACATTGAGAACAAGACATATTACAAAAATCCTTTTTGGAGCTTCTGGATAATTAACCTAGGCTTCTAATTTGTAGAACTATTTTCTAATCATAGCCATAAACATTTTATCTGTGTTTATCCAACATGTGCAACATATCAGGGTAAGTGTTCTACATCTATTTTGCTTAAGAAGTAGACATCATGATTTAAGTCCATTTTATAGATGGGTGAACAGAGGCTTCACATTTGCTCATTCAGCAGATCTATATTGAATAGCTAGGACCTGTGCTGGGCACTGAATTCATGGTGATGAATCCAACAGGCTGAGGTAGATCTTAGACCTGCCCTGCTCAGTCCCTCATGGGCCAAGTCATGAAGCGGATAATCAGAGCAGCCAATAATCAGTGCACAGGCAGCCAGTCAGTCTTGGGTCATTGCAGGGCACCTCTATGTGGATGCATGAAGGCTAATGGGTGTTAGTGGACTTGTGATAATGTCACACAGAATTATACCTGGAATATGAAAGTTAGATGCAAACATGTGGGGTGATTTTGACAGTGTTTCAGGGTTATGTGGCAGGGACTACAGAAGTGCTAATTGAGTAATTTGTACAGTGTGTCAGCACCTTCATCTCATTTAGCTTAGTTATCACAACGCCCAGGATGTGTGTCAAGATTGAACCAAGAGCTAAGGATCACACTCAAACAACTTGATGCTATCTTCTGTCCAATTGATTTCAAGCTTGCTGCAGTGAAGTGTAATCTGCATGAAATCTACACATATGAGCATTCTTTCTTCTCAATTTCTAAATCCAGTCTCCTGTTGAACTAACCTAGTCCCTGATCTCAGAGAACTTACAGTCCTTTGGGGGGAGAGAGATGGCTAGAAAAAAGGAAACAAAATCAAAATCCTAGATAGAAGGTAAACTATAGTGATAGAAAGCAGAGGGAAGGGGTTGATTGTAAATGGGCATAAAAAAACTGGGGTGATGGGAATGTTCTATACCCTGGTTTATGTGGTGGCCATGAGAGACTGAATACATTATTTTTCAAAAGGTGTGCAAAGGTACACTTAATTTGTTGAACCACTATGCGGTACATCTGAAACTAATATAATACTGTATGACAACCATACTTCAATAATAAGAGATTTCTTAAAACACAAAACAAATAGAAATGTGTAATTAAAATTGTTGAGTTTTATCACATATAAATTCTATTGTAATGAAGCTATAAAATGTTGCCACAAACTTTGTAATTTTAATACTATTTTAAATGAAAAAAGTGTTTAAGATTTTTAATTTGTTAAAATGTATATATACATGTATGGCTATATATACATACAGACATACATATATATAATCTTAAACAACTATATATAACAGATGAAAATATGTGTATGTACATATAATGCATGTACATATTTTAAGACATTTCTAATTTCTTAAATTATATATAATTGTATGTATATATGTACATACATATGTATATATGTGTACATATGTAGATCACATTTTGAAAAAGTGAAATGTAAAACTAGAATTTCAGAGAGCATAAAAAAACATATTTCATATTTAATGTGAGCAATAAATCCAAAATGGATTATTCTTGAGACTAATCACAAGTCACTAACACTTTCCTGCACTGAGTACTAAAATCATTTAAAACAGGCTTACTGGATTCATTTCTAAAACTGATGAGGATCGAGGAATTTCACTTTTATTAAACTTTGTTTTTAACATTTTATTTATTTTTGCAAGACAGAGAGAGACAGAGCATGAGCAGGGGAGGGGCAGAGAAAGAAGGAGACACAGAATCTGAAACAGGCTCCAGGCTCTGAGCTATCCGCCCAGAGCCCGATGTGGGGCTTAAACCCATGAACTGTGAGATCATGACCTGAGCAGAAGTCAGATGCTTAACCGGCTGAGCCACCCAGGTGCCCCAAGGAATTTCACTTTTAAAGTATTTGCACATAGTTGAGAAAAAAAGCACAGAAACAAATAAAAGGTGATAAGTGCTTGAAAGGGAGAGGCCAAGAGCACTATGAGACAGGTGAAGGGATCAGATCATTTATTTTGTAGAAAATAGAGAAATATTTTTAATATTAATGTCTATTAGCTTAGTAAAAATAAGTTCTGAAAAGGAAAAAAAAACCCCACAAAGCTATAAAGCAAGGATTTGGAAGTAACCAAATTAGTTCTTCTAGGAAACTTCAGAAGGTTTGGATGTTCTTTACTTGCTTATAATTAATTTCCCATAAAGACGCTGCTCAGAATTTTTTTCTCAAAAAGCTGCCTTTTTACTTCATCTCTTTAAGTGTGCATCTCCAGTCTACCAACAAATGGACCACTGATGCTAATATTGGTCATCATGAATAGTTTTCAGTAGTATTTTTCTTTTTACAAAAGCAATCAGAGAAGATATTAAATTTATTTTAAAAGAGCTTCCATATTTAACATAATGTGCTAATAACTATCACACACTTGCCTGAAAATATGGTCGTGATATGAAGACTCTGGCTTCATTAGACAGTGACTACTACCAAAGAGGGGCCAATGCCAGTGTCTTATAAAAGGGTTACGTACTGTGAAACAGAACAAGGTAATACTGTGTGACTTTATATAGAAAAACATTATAGGGTAAAAACATTGACATGTTCAGTTAAAAATAATCCTTCAAAAGGCCAAAGTTAACAGTTAAAACCATTTTTTATCTAGAAATTGGCAAAAGATTTATCTAAAATGTTTATATTTTTGCCACTCCATAAATCAAAATTAGTTTTCCATTAAAAAAATTGGATCAGAGATGATAATCTTCTTGCCAATTTTTAGCTAAATGCAAATGGAAACATCTGAGATTTTCAACTGAAAACTGAAGTTTATAGATATATAGTAAAACTACTGCCTGTGAGCCTTACATTGTGAGATCTGAATAGCATATGAGGTTATGAATTAACAATAATCTCAGATACACAAAGCCCAAAGCCTAGATTTATTATTGATGTGTACACTTTATTATTTGATTTTGACCCCTTTAATGTTGATGGAATAATAACGTAACTTCTACCTATACTTTAAGTCTCAATTCAAGGTCAGGTGCTTGTAATCTACCCTCATAGCATTGTATATCTCTGCTTTGTCATACCTGAATTTTAACCTGCAGTGCTATCTATGGTTGATTAATACCTGTCTTATTCACAAATCTATAAGCTGCATAAGAGATCACATGCAGCTTTTATCCACCATTTCATTCCTAGGATTCGGTGTAATACCCACCTAAACTTGTATTAAATGAATGAAACCTGACTGCCATAGAGTAATTTCTATGATTTTTCAAATGTAGCCTTTAACTTATTAATGACTATCAACATTAGATTTTCTTTTTATGTATTTTCCAACTTTTACCTGCCTTAAATATCGCAAGCCAGAAATTGCACTTCGTGCCTCAAGGTAGTGGTGGTGTTTCTCTCTTCTCTGATTTATCATCCTCTTTCTCCTCCCCATGAATGTTACCATGCACAGGATGTGCTGTAGGTATGGGCTCTTCCTTCCCTGTCACATCAGATAGTAGTATTTCCACCTTGAACTCCATTATCTGAGCCCTTTCTCCTAGCTCTACTGAAGGTATCAAAATGGGGAGGAAGCACAGCTTTTCTTCCCCAAAACAATTCTGAGATTTTGGAATCCAAATGAAATGCAGGGAAAACATAATATAAAAATGTTTTTTTGTTTCTTGAGAGAGCCCGTACTTTTCAAATGAAATAGTTTCAGATCACCCTAGTTAAGATGTACTATGTCCATGCAAGCTATTGATTACTTTCAGAATATGATGGTCTCCAGGCTTGGAAGAATTGGTCTCAGAATTCTACCGACATCTTCTCAGTTAAAACTCTTAGGTCAATGGATGCAGTCTGTATTTACATGACAGACTGAGGATATATAAAATAGATCACCAGGTACTAGTGTCTTAATGATCAAACCCTATTTTATGAGGTGGAAAGTCAATGAACACGGAAGAGATTATTGGCAACAGTGTGACAACAGAGTTTCTGCTCTGCTTACTCTGGGGACAGAAGCAGACGGCTAATACGGAAACCAAAATATAGTTTTACATTGGGTCATAAAGACAAAGCCAGCAATAAAAAACATTCATTCTTGATGATCAATTTCATTTACCCCGTGTAGGCCCATTGCGGTAAAAGGGTTGATTTTTACGGAAAGACAAACTTTGAACAAATGAGCTCATTTCCATCATGTTGACAAGTCTTAAGTCATGAGATATGCTAAAGTATGTATCCCCACACGCCATTATAGAATCATTAAGCTGATTTCCTCACCAAAATATATACTTTTTTTCTATTTAAATTTTAAGGGAGAAGACAGGTGGTTAAAGACTAATACATTTTAAAAGAACTGATGGTATCTGGCCAGCTCCCCCTTGTCACACAACTCTTTGAATGATTAGGGGTACTGACTGCCAAATGTGTTTAAAAACTCATTTGAAATGAAGAAAAGACTCAGAAATAAACAAAAAGGGGAGGGAGAGGGAGGATATTTTAATTTCTCATTTTTTCCTTGCTTTATTTTTAAGATGAGAAGTAAAACTGTTCCTTTAATAAAAAATGGCAAAAGTTGTATTAAGGTAGACTGAAAACTCACATTTCAACTCTAAAGTCTGAAGGACTTTTTCACTATAATTATTGATCCACAGATATGAAGTCAGCAGGAGAATGAATGATATGATTTTAACATGTATAGTATTATAAAACTGCCTTCTTACATATTAAGAGTTCTACTTAGGTATCCACAACAACAATCACTCTGTAATTAAAGTCTGCAAATACAGTATGATAGCACTGAAGTATGAAGAAAGCACTGCTTTTATATGTTTAAATGTAAAAGTTGGATGCACCAGATAGGTATCTGTATTGGAATATAGAAAATACGCAGGCCCGTATAAAGATGCATTCACACATATTCACACATATATGTAGGTGTGTGCTGAAACACATAGCTAAAAAGTTACCTGTATCTTTTCCAGGATTCTCACTGTCAATTCAATAGCTGTCCCTCTAGCCCAGAAGAAAAGGGAATATTTCTCAAGACAAGCTATAACATATTTAAAAATGTACAGGATCCTGAATTTTCAAACAAGGTAGAAGAAATACTGATACTATGTACAGAACATATTAGAATGTACTTGAGTATTTGCTACTGCTGTATGTGTAGGGAGGCACATGCCCATGGATGGGGGTCAAGAACGTGATTAGTGCCCCAGTGCATGGGACCAAAATCTGTCATGGTTCATTTGAACTGTGGCACTCCTTACAGAATAAAGGACATGCTCTGCAATTACCAATCTGCCTGGGCATGTACATAAAGAGAGCTGACAAATGATAAAGGAAATTGGAAAGGTTGAGAGGATGAAGTCAATAATAGATTTATCTCCAGACATTTAGCACTTGAAGTGCATCTGTTATACAATATGTAGACATATTTTACAGCAAATTTGGAGATACTGTGAGCCCACTGGGAAGGGACAATATCTAATTTTATATTCTATATAATTCCGAGCATAACTTTGGTGCTTAATCACTAGGAGGGGGAGGTGCCCCCCAAGCTTACAAAAGGAGAAATGCATGAGCAGGAGCGTAACCTAGGGGGCTGCAGGCAGAAGCTGTGCGGAGGACCGGTGTGGGAAGAACAGAGCCACAAACAAAATCAGAGAACTGCATCTTATAAGCCACACGAGAAAGCCGCATTCTGAAGTTCTTTTGATCCTTAAAAGTCAAAATTTCTATTTTTTCTCAAATTCAAGGGAAGTTCTTGCAAGGCTTTACTGGAAAAGAGTACAAAAGTTCAGTAAGAAATTGAAAACAAATTTTAACTAGATCTCATTGGAAAGCATTTAGGAAACAATTTCATGCCGGGCTAACATTATTTCCCCCCAAAGTATTCATCTTGTTCTTTCAAAGACGTATTTCACTTCATGAATGCCGTAAATATGATTAACCAGAGATATTATAAAGTATTAGCTTGTGTATTTCTAGTATTTAGAGTAATAGGGCCCCATTTATAATGTGCATGCGAAAGAAAAAAATTATGCTTCTTTATTTATATATATGTGATTTATATGTGTACTTAAAAAATTTCTATTTTATTATCCATGCTTTCCTCTCCACCTATCTATTTTCTTTCCTTTACCACACATGTATGGAAAAACACACATGTTTTAAGGCTTAATTTTGTGTAAATTTGTTTGGTATAGTTAAAAGTGTAGAAAGACTGAAAAGGAAACAATACATTAAAATATTTTTGCATCATAGCTTATTGCCCTAGGCAAAGGAGAATATATGTTTTAGCCCTATTGTCACTTGTTCTATTGTACATGATGCTAACACCATCAGTCAATTCAGCTGAAAAAGTGTTACCCAAAGCAGTTACTTATGGCCCCGTAACTGAAATAGACCGATAGCCGACTTCTGACCTACCACCACTACACACGCTTAATTTTGTAGCCAGAGTGTGAAGTTCTTTCTGAAGTCTCTGTTTTAGTTGTCAATTAAAATGACATATTTCAGTTAGTTGTTGGAGATTATTTGACCAGGAATGAAGAGGACCTGGTGCAGGGTCCCTCTCTGTGGGAGGGTTTTATGCTATTACTGAGAAGCCAATGGCTTAGCATTTGGTGATGTGATCTCACTCTCTCATGCCTGTACAGTTTTTAAGACATTTCACATCAGAATGATCTGTCTTAGATGGGCAGTAACCCCAAGATGGAGTGTGGAAAGGCTCGCCTTATTTTTCACTTACCGTACTGCCTGTAGCTTCGATGTGGGAGAACTTTCTGGTAAGAAAAATGACAAACTGACCACAATCTGGTACAAATATTAAAAAAAATTTGCCCATCTTTTTATTACTTATTTTTAGCATATTCTTAGTTATGTTGATTCATTTTCTTCCCCACATTTCTTGCTTCTGAAAAATACAATACATGAATATTCTCCATTACATAAACAAGAAAGAAAAAGCTTTAAAATACTTCAATAGGTAAGATCTACCCTCAGAAAAAAAAAAAACCTTCTATTTTTCTGACTTCAATATTTAAAGTAGTTATGATCTATACGTTGAATAAAATTAAAAGTTTGTCTTTTAAAAAAAGAGAAAAGAAAACCAGATTATGGCATTATCTTAGCAAAGCTTAGGCTAATGTTCAGGAAAGAATACAGAAAACAGGAAGAGTTGATGACCTTTTTTTTCCCCCCAGAAGACACAGTGTAGTATCCTCTCTGGAACTTTAGCTGATAAAATCCAGCTAAGTAACCAGACAGTTGTCTGAAAAAGAAGACGTGCAACATTGTTTTAACAGAAGAGTTTTCTAACAGACTCAAGGGCAATCTCTCTTGCATTGGGAAAGGACTTAAGACAACAATTCTACCAGAGTTTAACCGTATTTTACTTCAACTTTCAGTAGTCATGTGGATCAAAGTAACCTTTGCATTCACAATGCAAACTCAGACAACACTCTGATTAGTTCCTGCTGATCAGGAAAAATTATAGTTCTTTAAAACCCCGGGAAATTACTCTTTGAAAATAGTGTCGGAAAGAATAATATATGGTCAAATGTACTGGTAGGAAATTGCAAGAAACAATGGAATCCCCTTTTATGTCTTTTAAAACATATGCATAGATCTCTAATACTGCTTTTAAAGACACATACATGGTTTAAGAGACTAAAGATCAAGAACAGAGCAGTGAACTAAAGAAGATACAGCATTCAATCGTATTCTGGATATTAGCTTCATTTTGAAGCTGTACACTATTATTTTTAAATAAATCGTGAGAGAAAAGAGCCATATACTACTTTCTGAAAGAAAGGAAGAATAGAATACAAGTTCAATAAGCTGAGATTTTAGTGTGCTTGACATAAAATAAAAATGCACAACTGTGATTTGGAGAATGGTTAGGCAAAAGATTATTATGTGCTCCTGTATATTCAGAAAACTGTGTCCAGATCCGTTTTATGTTATGAGTCCCTAAAGTCCTGTGTGTGTCTTCTCATGTGAGCATGAAGAATTCTGAACTAGACACTGTGGATGCACCCAGGTAGAATGCATTTGGAATTATTTTATAAACAAAATTTAAGTCAAAAAAGAAATGTGAATTTTTGTTTTGGAATTTTGCAAATAGAAATGAAAGAATGAGTCAAAATAGTTGCTTCCAGCCTTTTTTATTGATCAATTTATGATTTCAAATAAAGATACTTTTAGATTTTCAAAATGGGGAAAATATGTATATATGAATATATATTTTTTTGCATGTTTCAGTATTAACAATGACAAAATTGTTTTAAACATTGCTTCTTTTAAGAATGAATTTTCCTTTTTTCCTGAATAAATATGGACATTTTCTCAGATGTTTATAAAATTCGATGGCAGGTTATATTACAGCACTTTATTCTTCTGTACACAGTATGAAGGTCACTCACGTTCTATAATGAGCGAAGACTCTATTTTACTAATGTTTTCCATATCACGTTTCCAGCCTGATCTCCAGCTTTATCCTTGTAGTCTGGAAGTCATTGGGCAGACCAATTTATTGTCTAGGGTTAAATGAAAACAATTCTAAGAAAAAGCTGCAGTTGAGGAAAATGAAAATTAAGAGAATGATTTAATTTTAACATTTAAAAAAATCAGGTGTTCAGTTTCCTTTCTCTTTCTTTAATGTCTGTTTGACTACGTGAACCTCTCATAATTGTTTTCCAAGTTAATTATCAAGAAAGCTTAGGCCTTTGCTGTTTTAGGTATTTTAAAGGGTTTTGTAGTGCCTTTTTCTACATCCATGCTCTTTTCCCATCTTCCATTCTGTGTATCTTCTTGACTCTTTTTAGTTGCTGCCTTTGATCCCTCTTCCCTTACTTAGAAGTTTCTTTGAGGCTACAGATTCTGGATGAATCAAAGTACACCTCTTTGGGATACATGGTCCTCCCCAGCCCACATATGCTAAGTAATATGACTGAGTTTCTCAGTAGATAATATTCTATTTTTCCCCATACTCCATTGTTTCAGTTGCAAAAAGAAAAAAATCAAAATAGTGATATTTTTTTGAAAAGGGTAATAAAATTACACATGCTAAAAATTATATTTCATAAGCAACATATATTATTTGATTCTGTGGTAAGTTATTACAGTTTGGATCTTTCACTGAGACAAGAGTAAAATAGGAATCTGTATGACTTCTATCGTATCTCTTTTCAACTAGAACAAACCTCCTTTAGGTTGGGGATATAGGAAACTCAGTAATATCCTTTGGAAAACACGAGAAAAGCACATGTTGCACAATTATTGGAGGCTTTTGATTTTATTGTTTCAAAATTGGTCAGAAATCAGAAAATATCCTTTTATCTTGTTTATTTTGGTCATTTGTTTTCTAATCAGAAACCAAGGAGGATAAAGGCATAAAGTTATTTTCTGAGGGTCTATCGACCTTAGTGAATCATTGACATGTACAAATATGATATTTGTGCACAAAATGGTATTAAGCCATGGATGTCACACAATGTAGAATTTTCACAGCGAAAGAGGAGGCTTTTGTGTGATTTGGAAAGCCATAGAAAACAATTTGGCCTCTGGTGTCTAAGGCAGTTGCCACCAGAGGGCGATTACTGTAGCGAACTTCATTCTACACAATTGCTTTTCCCTTTTCTTTTTTTTTTTTTTTGTCCTGGTCATCTAGTTACCAAAAAATGTAACATACTCACAATAGAATATTAAGCTTTATACAGGATCTCTGACTGTAAGTTCATTTTCAGCTTCAAAAAAGAAGTATTGTTGGTGTTAGTTAAGGAAGGGCAGAGGGAAATGAAATTTCTTGCTAGATTTGCTAGTAGATTTCTAGATGACAAATTGAAAGAAGACAATACAGTCTGAGCGGATGATTGAAACCCCAATGCACTTCTTCCCAAAATGATATTTATTTACTCTCTTTTACTCCTCTGTTTTCCTTAGGAGTGACAGAACAAGTTTATGCCTTTTGCCAGTGGTTTTGGAAGTCATTAATTTTTAAAGGATTTTTTTTTCTTCTCCTTGCCAAGAGGCATCTTAGTGAGGTATTTTGGATTTGGTCCTAAACATCTTTTATAGTTTTGTATACATTTTATCTTGGTCTGAATATCAGATTACATAAGCGATAGAGTGATGCATTTAATAGCACGAAATATAACATAATGGAAGCTTTAATACCTGGAATACAGTAAACCAATAGCTTTGGGTTATATTACTCATCATAAACTTCTTTAACCTGTGGCTCATTTTCAAAATAATAAACGTAACTATTCCATAAAAATATCTCAACACAGAAGAGCCAGAAAAGTGAAGGACATGAACAGATGGTACATCAATCTTCTGCATTTATACAATTTGTTTTTTAATGCAAATAGTGTGGGTTGCCTGCTCATGCCTTGGATATTTGTTCCAAAGATGAGCACATTTTCTTATCTTTCTGGATCAATGTGACATTTGCAGTTATCATAAAGTGGGAGCCCATTTAATGATGCTAATGCTTCCTTAATGTAAAAATAAAATCACCTTCTTTATAAAAGCAAACAGATTAAAAGTCCCAAAGAGACCATTGAAATCTGTGACATTTGCAGTTACTGCTAACTAGATGGCTTGATTATACACAGGTTAAAAAAAAATCTTAAAAGCATTGTTTATAATCATTAATCAGAACATTAAATATGAATTCTGGGTTTCCCTATGAGCAAGAAGGTAAATTAAGTATCTGTTTGTGTAAAGAAACCAGCAAGTTACAGACTTGTAAGAAAGACCACAATTAAATGTTAAGTTAATAAGCATCTCTAAATTTTACAAGAACTTGCAAGGATCTTGGAGGATCCTTAAAAATAAATGATAGTATTTCTGAGATGTAATATTTTTCTAAAACAGAAAACACACTTAAAAATAGTACAGTGGTTTAGAGAGGAAAGCAGTTTAGGTGTGGCACTGATTTTTTTAAACTAAATTCATAGAAGGAGTCCAGTGCATACCCACCCACCCCCATATATTTCCACTTTCAAGGAGAAAAGTCATTTATAGAAGAAAAGAGTGATGTTTCTAAGGCTCATTTCGTTCCATCAGTAGAGCCTACTTGGCTACTTTACGGGGAGCCTGCTTTGGGAATTCATTTCTTTTTCGTGTGTATTGTGTCTGTTTTCGATGTTTCATACACATGCCCAGAGGCCGTCTGGCAGCATATACACTTTTTAAAGCCAATTTGAAAAAGCAAATCATTTTCCTTCCTGATAAGACAGCTGGCTGTTGCACACAGCCTTTTCCTCTAGAAATGAGTTGTGGTCACTAACTAATTCCAGAAGGTCCAAAGAGTTGGCATTTGATGAGAGCAAATTTTGATCACTATCAAACTGGCATCAACTCCAATAACAAGCTGACGTATTAGATAGAGGGCACAGGAGTGTCATCTCAGTAACCTAAGCTGCTCTGTGTAGTTCCCCAAAGAGCCTATGGATGTAGGACATCAACAATACCGCCACCTCAGGCAAGTTCTGTGAGACAAGGGGAGATATGTCTTAGGTGTTCTTTATAGATCTTTTTGTAGATCTCACTTCCTGTGGAATCATTAGTGACTCCCTTCACCGGTAGGCGGTGCTATGTCAGCAGAAGTTATCTATATATACACCCAATTTAATAAATAGAGCTGATGGAGTGGGGGGAATTTAAATCTGGCTAACAGGGCTCTTGTTGCAGCAATTAGATATTTTTCAGGGCCAGGCCTAAGTGCCCAGGGTTAAAATAAAAAATTATATTGACTTGAAATAATTGAATCATATTTTGAAATTGTGAAAAGAAAACATGCTGGCTAAAGCTTCAGCCTCTGAGGAAGGTTGTTCATTCAATCATCCATTTACCAAAAAATATTTATTGAACACTTGTTTTGCAAGCCAAGCATGCATAGTGACAGGTGTTAAGGGTACAGTAATAAGATGCTCATGCTCCCTATCTTCACAGAGCCTGTGGTCCTCTGGAGAAAATATATTAGACCAATAGTTATAATAAATAATAATAAAGATAATCATAGAGGATATAGAGGCTGTTTATGGAAGCAGAGTATGGAGATGTAATCTAGCTTAGAAGTCAGGAATGAGAGAAAAGAAAGGATTGTTTCTAGAAGAGGGATTTTTAAGCATCCAGGCTCAGTGCTGAGATAGATAGCTTGGAGGACATGAAAGTTCTGGAAGACTCACATGGGTATTACTGGAAAAGAGAGAAAGATAAGCAGTGAAGATAGGGAGACAAGTTGTAGTGGCTCGTAAGAAGAGAGGCCACTAAAGAGTTTGACAACATGACAGAAGAGATGGAGAACTAATCACCAGGATTGGCTAAAAGGGTCAAGAAAGACCATGTAATGCTTGCCATGTTGGCAGCAGAAGCTCAGTAAATCTCTCCTTCTGGGAGCTAGTGTTTATGAGTCTCACACCTTCCTGCAGACTTGGTTAAAGCCATATTCACCTCTGCATCCTCAAAAACCCTTTCTTGGTTCCAGCAACTGGCAAATAGTAGCTGCTTGATAAAATGTCATGAAATAGAACATATTAGTACTGGTGACTGTTGTACCAAATTACCACAACTTGGTGACTTAAAACAACAGAAATTCATTCTGTCATAGTCCTGGAGGCCAGATGTCCACAATCAGCCCCAAATCAAGGTGTTGACAGGCTGCCCTCCCTCCTGAGGCTCTGGTGGAGGATTTCCTCCTTGCTTCTCTCCACTTCTGTAGTCTCCTGGCATTCCTTGGTTTGTGACTACGTCATCCCACTCCATCTCTGTCTTCACTTTGTCATCTCCTCTGTGTGTGTGGCCAACCTCACTCTGCCTTTCTCTTACAAGGGCACTTGTAAGAGCCTTTAGGGTCCACCCTGATGACACAAGATAACCTTCTCATCTCAAGACCCTTAATTTAATCACACCAGCCAAGACATTGCCATATAGGTAACATTTAAACATTCCAGGGATTAGGATCTGATATCTTTGAAGGATCAGTTTTCCACCTATCACAGTACTTATTCAGTTCCTAGTATCTTTAGTGTTGAAGGAAAGGGTAAAAGAGCATTAAATGTAACAATTCTAGGATTTTAGGTCTTAAATGCCATTGTGCAAGCAACCATTCAACCTTGCTCTCAATACAACTCTAGAACCCTGGCAGTTCTATGCCAGAGGGGCCATGTTGTTGTCAGAAAGGTACTCAGGAATACATTATCCCAAAGATGCCTTGAATAGTTTAGGGCTTGCTTGTGGTGGTTAAGTGGATTGTAAGACATGTGAGAATAAAGCCAATGCCATTTTGTGCCTCCCATAGGGATTAATTCCAAAGGAGTTTTCTCTGTGGTCTCTGGAGGGCCCTGGCATCTGCTTACTAGTTCTACTGAGATGGGTTAAACTTCCAAAGTAGCGTTTTTTGTTTGAACCATACACTCAATGCTGGGAATGGTCTTTTACTGAAAGCAAACAAAAACCAACCAAGATAAATACCTTCTATATGCCAGGCACTGTCCTAAGTTCCAGGTCACAATTATTAGATCTCATGGAGGAAGTTCTACAACACTAGAAATAAATAAAATATGTCACAGGTGTTCTCTGGTCCTGCAACATATTAGTCCTAGCCCAGAACATGGTGCCAGGGAAACTCAGAAGTGTTTTGGGCACTTTACATGTGTGGACGCTCAATTCTCCCAACTTTGTGAGACAATATCATCATCACCATTTAACAAATAATAGATTATGCTGCAAATGTTCAATAAATTTGTGAAGCCATATAGCTAATTTGGAGGGGATCTGTGATTAGAATTCAAATTAGTCTGACCCCAGTGCTCATGATTATTTTATCATAACAACCTTATTGCTCAGAAACTGAATTGGAGGTTAGATGTCCTTAGATCCAATTTTGGGTTTGCCATTATGCCACATACCACAAGATCAATTCCTGAAAGGGGCCATTTCAGGATAAGGAGGAGGATGCATCATTTTACCACTACATTTAGGATGTTTATTTCCTTAAGATGCAGTAGAGTTTAAAACAGCAAATGTTTAGCTAAACCAGCAGATCACAGGGCCATAAACATCAAGAAAATATCTTCATGAAATATTGCTCACCTTTTGAGGCTGCTGTTGTGGAGAATGGCCATGACCTTACACAAATATCCTTAAGGACATTGATAAAGACAGCCATCTTTCCGATTTCTTTTGTTTCAGATGAGACATGAGAAATGTGTGCCTTCCTGGATTTTCTAAGTTTAATGATATGACTGATACTGGTGTATCAGCAGAGCTCTGAAAACATATTTTTCTGATTTACATGGCTTTTACATGAGGCAGAAACACAACTACAAATAGTAAAATTTTCTTATTAAGTCAATGGTAGAGTAGAATGTTCTGGACATGCCAAGGACATGGCTACTGCCTTCTCTTCAACAACCTTTGGCATCCTAAGGATGTCACACAGTTTCTTCCCACAGCGAAGGACAGATTCATGCTGTTACTTTCCTCTTTTTTTTTTTTTTAAGAAATCTTGGTTGAAAGCACCAACAGTGATACAACTTGGTTCATTTTGTCATTTTTTACTCCCTTGAATTACTACATAAATATTAATAGCTAAACACATTGCAAACAGGTGGAGCTCATTCTGTCTCTGGAGCGCTGCCACCGTTATGTGATATCTCAGATGGGTGACGAGATTTTCCATGTGGGGAGGGCGGTCTGTCATTGCATGCCAACCCCATTGGACACACCCTTGGCTTGGAGTTCTTTATTTCCTGTGATATCTCTATGACAGCCTTCTTGGTCTTTTAACAGTTCATTCAGTAGAGTGGGAAGGAGTAACACACTCCATTTAAGAACCACATTCACTTCACTGTATATCTGGTTACTTTTTTTCAGACAGTGGCTGTTACTGATAAGATCATGGAAGAAAGCCCCTAGTGTTTAAAGGTACATATCAGCTATGCATGAAATATTTGTTTACCACACATCCAAAAAATTTATGTATGTTTGATGACCTTTTCAAACTACAGCAGCCACACTTTTATTATGGTAGATAATATTATGATAAAGTCTCCCTTTTGTCCCCTGAATTCAAATGCAAAGCTTAAACTATACATACATTCAGAGTAAAACTTTGTTACCTTATAGTTATTAATATGTAAGTGGCATGATTGCTTTTCAAAGGCCTTAGATGTATAGGCATAATATTTGTCTACATTTTTCATGATGAATTATTTTCTTTATATATATTTACATTCAATGCACAGATATATTTCAAAATGAAGTTCAGAAATTGGATGGACATAGTGCTATACCTGATGGCTAGGCTATTCCTCCTGTGTCAGTAAAATAATCCATTTAAAATATACTTGTTTTCATGAGAAGTAAGCACATTTAGACTCATCCTGGAATATGTTGAATGTATGTGATTGTGTGTGACATGTTCTGAGCATGAGGCTCAGTGTACTTGAATTCCTCAACCAGTTTACAATAGATCCACTAATAATTTTTGTAATAAAATTTTTAAAATTTCATTTGTAAGTCCAAAAGATCTATCTTCAAAACCTTCTGCATTAGAGGAGTTTCTGATTAACACTTGCAGTTAGGCAAAATTTAAATTTTATAAGTTCACGGAGGAGGTTTGGTTTAGTCCAAATCGTGGAGCAAAATTGTATTTCTATTGTCATCTCATTGGTTATTTATCACTTGTTAACAAAGAGCAAAATATTGAGGTAAAATCACATCTTTTATTTTTCCAATAAGGTAGCTGCACTAAAACATCTTTGACATGAATACTTTTAGTACCCATTGAAAAATCTGCATTAAAATCCATTAATCCTGTTAGACTTGAAACAGTTGGTCAGTTTTTAGGTACTTTTTCTTTCTACATTTTTAGATCAGATTCAATTCCTTCCCCATTTTCTGCCTGTTTAGTTAGCATTGCCTGGGGCACAGGGGCCCTCTTCAAGGTTGGTGCCATAGGTGCTTCAGGGGAGAGAGCCCATAATTTCCATCCATTTGTACAGAAAACTGTGACAATCTTCTGTATGAACCCGTACACTTAAAGTATTCAAACTATGGTAGAAAACGTCCAGAGAAATGAAAACCAATAAGTCATGAGAAGATGGGGACATGGCTTCCATTTTCATCAGACTTTCTACAGTTAGACAATTTTGTTACAGGAAAGATGAGTCCAGTGTGGCTTAGGACTTCAAATTCTCCACACAGTCTTTTGTTTAGAGGTGTTTCTGCATCAGAGATCTGCAGATACCCTATTATTCAAATGTATTTTAGTGTTTTCTTATTCTTGTAAATACTGTTAAACATATGCACTCCTAAACACAAGTTGAACAAACTCACAAAACCATAGTTTCTTATTTAATGGTTCCCTTATGTCCTCATGGGAACCCCTCTCAGTAGGTATAACAGAATACTGAACCATTAATCAGAGAGCCTGGATGCCAGCCTGATTCTACCGCTGGCTAGCTGGTGACTCTGAAGAATTCACCTTCAGGGCCTCATTTTTCTCATACGTATTATGCAAAAGACATTGGATGGAGTCAGCTGGACCTAGATTCAAATTCCAGGCTTATCACTTACTATCGTGTAACTTTGGGCAAGGTATTTATTTTCTTGCTGCCTCAGTTTCCCAATTTGTTAGAAAATATATACAACCATGGAATTATTTCAATAATTAAATGAAGTAATACAGATAAGGAGTTAGCATAAGACTTGACACATGACAAACATTATACTTATTATCCATAAAGGGTGATTTAAAGATAGTTCTTAAGAATTAAAGTTTTGTTCTCCTGAGTTAAAGTTATCCCATCATTTTATTTTTCTCATAAGCTCAAAAAAAAAGGTAAAGAAAGAATATCACTTACTTATAGTAAGTAATATGTCCTTTTCTCCTATACCTTATTATGTGCAAGCTCCCTAAATAAAAACGGAGCACCTGCATGGATGTGTAAGGAGACCACTGAGTGAAGAGGACCATGTTACAGAAGAGATGACTGGTTTGTGGGTCTGAGGATGTTCAACCTGAAGAGGCGTGGGTTCAAAGCAAATATTAGGTCATCATAGAGTATTTAAAAGAAGGGTTCATGGAAGTCTCAGCACATATTCCCATGATGCTCATGGGTAGGTGTGTAGCAAGGTGAGCGGAAGTTACACAAGAACAGAATCTCTCGGTAACATCACCGTTAATGTCAGAGCTCACCCAAAATTGGAATTTTCAAATTACTCAGGGGGCACACTGTTTTTCAGTGGCAAGAGATTTTAGCCTCAACCCAAGCCTTATGAAAAAAATTTGCTATTGAAGAAAGTTTGTCCTATATTTGAGCCAAAATCTCTTTCTATATTTTCTACTTTTTCACTTTACATTTTTCACATCTATTTTCTAAATTAGCTATTTGATCGACTGTTCTTTGTGGTGCCATTAATGACTTCCTCAATCTAATAAGCAAACTTTCGGTTCTGAAATATGTTGCATCTGGTTTTCAGTGCATCTCAGTAAATGTTATTGCCATGACCGTATCATTCTCTAAGCCTGAGATTTTGACATAATTGACATTGTTTTTTCCCAAAACTTTCTCTGGTTTCTACAAATCCATTTGTAAAATCCACATTTCAAATATCTCATCCAGTCTTTTATTTATTTTTTTTTTGGCTGTTCTTAGGTTCTTTTTTTGGAATTTTTTTTTCCTTGACCCTGAAATATAAGAGGATATAGCTCTTGACCTTTTTATCTTTTCCCTGGGTAAGCTTATCCCATTTCAACATTGGTGCATAGGGAGAATGCCCACTCTATGTCACGACTTAACTTTTCTTCTATGTATTTGGAATGGTGACAGCTTTGAACCATCCTTGGGAGAATTGAGAAAGTGGTCACTCAGATAATTTTCTTTAAGATTTAATTCCCTAATGGAATTCAGGTTGAGAAAAGCAACTCTCCAAAATTTCTCTGTTCCAGACCTCTGAAGACACATTTCCAGCCATTCCCTGGGCAGACCAGAGCCCTTTATACCTGTCATTTTTATTCCAAAATATTTCTCTTCATCCTAGCTACTAAATATGTCTCATGTCTGCTACCTTCTGTTCTTTCTCACTGGCCACATTTAGCTCTGTATTACCTTTTATTTTGGACTGTTACCAGAAGGAGATAGCCCACACCTACATTTCTTGCTACATAGTATATCACCCAACCATCACCACCATCTTCAGTCTATCCTTCAAAATTGTCAAAACGATCTCTTCTGAACATAAATAACATTTGTGTTCACTTGGTTCAATCTCGGCTCAACCACTGGCGTGGCACACCAAGTTTTCTCCCAGCCAGTCCAGTTAACTTTCCTAACCCTCTAGTATAATCTATCTTCTCCTCCTGTTAGACTACTTGAAGTTCTTTGAATGCACAACATTTTGTTCATCTTAGCTTTTATGTTTGCTGTTACTCTTTCCTAAATGCCATTTACCTCTTTCTCTATCTGGTGAACTGACCCTTCTTTCATTATTTAATTTAAATTCACCATTCTTGTTAAAAGACTTTAATTCCCCAGTTGATTCGTATTGAGTGCCTGGAACATAAAAAATTATTAATTAGTATTAAATTTTAAATATATTATTTTTAAAATGGAAGTATAATTGGCATATAACATATTGGTTTCAGGTATACAACAAAGATACAGTTGACCCTTAAACAATGTGAGAGTTTGGGGCACTGACAAAATCTGTATATTACTTTTGACTCCCCTCAGAATTTAACTACTAGTAGCCTCCTATTGACCAGAAGCCTTACCAACAACATAAACAGTCAAATAGTAGATTAGCATATATTTTGCATGGTAAATGTATTTTATAGTCTATTCTTACAGTAAAGTAAGCTAGAGAAAAAGTGTTATTGAAATCATAAGGAAGAGAAAATACATTGAGAGTCCTGCCATGGATCAAAACAAAACAAAACAAAACAAAAAACCATGTATAAGTGAATGTGCCCAGTTTAAACCATGTTGTTTAAGGGTCAGCTATATTGTGAAGTGACCACTGCAGTAAGTCTAGTTAAATATGTTATAAAAAATATATGTTACATTATGATTATGCTATTGAAGATGGAATGCAGGCTCTGGATATCAGGTTGTACCAACATAATTCTAGATTTCTTCCATTTCAAGATTCTATGTTTCTATGATTTGTTTTAAACTATTTAGAAAAATCTAATATTAATCCCATTTCTATTTCCCTTCAGTTAATATGGCAAAAATACATTAAAGCCTCAATAGTATTCCTCAGTTGACTAGGGTTGAATTCCTAGAATTAATATTGCAATCCTAACTAAGACTGTAATGTCATATTGACATTTCAAAAAATACATCTTTTAGCTCACTGGCACCTCAATGGAATTCTTTATCCATAAAGGTTCCTCATTTATTTTGTGCCCAGTATAAGGCATATTTTATAGGATGTAAACATTAAATCACATTTTATTACACCCCTCACCTAGACCTCGGGTCTATTTTAAGTTTGAACAATTCCAATTCCAAGTCTTACCTTACCTTATGGAGGAAGAATCCTGGGAAAGAAAAATCTCTAATTTTTTCATCAAAATGTGTCCTTAAATCTCTCTCTAACCCATTACAGTGCTCTGTGTTTTTACTTTCCTCTTTCCCTCTCCCTCTCTGCTGACATTAGCATAAAAATGTGCTACCCTAACTAAGCAGTCTGTTAACTGATAAGCTATCAAAAAATCATCTGTTATTTTTATAGCTCAAAGGCAGATGCCATTTCAAGAACTAGAGTTGAATGAGTAGGGTTTGTTAGTGCTTTTTAGATTCATCATTGTAAACTTGAGGTATTTTAAAATGGAATGATTGGAGGCTTGAAATATTATCCCATGAGCAATCAAGCTTTAGAATTTTGCTAGCCTTAAATTTTTGTCTGCATAAAATCATTTCATATCACATTGTATCATAAAGAATCTTGGTTGTTGTCTAATGTTTGTATGGAAAATCTTTCCTGCATCAAATCAGACCATTGTAATTATCCAGGAAAACTCAGATCAGAACATTCCCTTCTGGTCCAGCAGGGGCCCCCTTTGCCATGAGATGCTTTTCAAAGTCTCCAAAATAGCAAACATGTGTTTGGTAAACAATTGTGTTCTCAGGTTGCTTTTTGGAATTGCTTTGGGCACAATAAGGTGGCAAGCAGGTCTACTCCTCAAGCAGGTCCCAGGCTTCAAGACTCCAGGGGTTGCTCTTGGAGGCTTGGATTAGAAGTCAATTTGAATAAAAGGATTATTTAAAAACCAGGGAAACGGCCTGCCAAGATTTGTCACTGTTAGAAACTGCTTTTGTGTCACAGGAGCTAGTCACCCATTTTAAGATCACCCATTTACAGAGAAAGAGTCACGATTTATACAGAAAAGGAAATGAAAACCATAAATGGTAGAGATGAAGATGAACCATTTAATAACACAGATATCAGAGCAGTAAACATGACAGTGGGTCAAGATGTATGTTATTATTATGCTCCAATATATTTTATATTGTACAGTCATTCAAAAGTGCCTTGATGGATTGAAATTTGATTTACTGACCAGTGAACTATTTGAAGTGTATGCTCAACAGCTCTTAAATTCTAGCCATTGTTATCATAATCAACATATAATTTTCACAAATAACCACCAACATCTTATAGAGGGTAAACTAAATAAATGTGTGTGTGTTTGTGTACACTCTTTAGATGATTATTTTTAATATTTTAAATTATATAAGTGTTAAATGAATACATACTTGTAAAACTTCAAACAGTACAAAAATACATTGAGTAAAAAGATATTCTCTCCATCTCCATATACTCAAAAACTAAATACCATTAATAATTTAATATATACCTTTGAGGTCTTTTACCATGCATTCATAGTGTATCTATCTATCTGCCTATTTAGCTGCCTGTCCAACTTTCCCTGTGGAGTTTTAAACATTATACAATTTTATATCCTTCATTTTGTTTTTAGGGAGAAATTATATGCACCCAAGACTCAGGAGTTAGACTGCCAAGATTCAAAATCTTTAACCTTCCACAAATCACTTGACTACTCTGTATCTCAGTTTCCTCATATTTAAAATATGCCTAATAATAGTACTCACCTCAAATAATTTTTGTGAGAAATGTATATGTGTTTCACAATTCTGAATATTTCACATATCAATTGTATATATGAAATACTCTTAATTATTTCTAGCACATAGTAAACATTACATTAGTGTTGTTATTATTTATTATTACATTTTACTCTAATATCCTCTTTTCACTTAATAATATATCTAATATCTCAGGCACCTGGGTGGCTCTCAGTAGGTTAAGCATCTGACTTAGGCTTGGGTCATGATCTAATGGTTTGTGAGTTTGAGCCCCACATTGGGCCATATGCTGACAGTGCTTCAGATTCTGTTTCCCTCTCTCTCTCTCTCTCTGCCCCTCCCCAGCTCATGCTTGCCTGCTCTCTCAAAAATAAGTATGGAAAGATTTTATATATA
>NC_043702.1:35316696-35318626 GCF_006229205.1 Suricata suricatta | reverse complement strand
ATCATCATCATCATCATCATCTTCATCATCATTGTCATCATCGTCATCTTCATCATCATCTTCATTGGCAGCAAGTTTTACTTTTTCCTGTGGAACTTTGCTACCACTTCCAGGGGCAGAACGCTTTCCAGATATACTAAGGAGCTTCACATCCTCTTCCTCTTCCTCTTCCAACTCTGCAGCTTCCTCCACAGCTACTAAGTGCTGTCCACTAATATGCACAGGCCCTGAACCACATTTCAACCGTAAGACCACAGGTAGTGTTATTTCAAAACCCCCAAGGGAAACCGTTCGCTGTACAGACATTTTCAAAGTTGTCAGTATGACTTTAATTGGACTGCCTTCCTAATTCATTGCCTCTGCTTCAACAATGTGCAATTCATCCTTTGCACCAGCCCCTAAACTGACCGTTCTTAAAGATAACTGGTGTTCGTTTTCATCATTATCCACTTTAAAATGATAATCTTTGTCAACCTTTAGTTCACAACCGAAAAGATAGTTCTGGGGCCTCAGTGGGCTCATATCCATGTTCATCGAATCTTCCATGAGGTGGTGGGTGCGCACTTAGGTGGGAGAGAAGGCGGATGGAGAGAATCGACTACTGTTTCACAGAACAGCTGCGCAGGACGGAATCACACCAGGGACCCTAGAATTCTTATCACTTAGGAATTCACAGGGTTTTAGGAGCCCTGTGTCAGGGATGGGGTCAAAGTCAATATTAGAACAATAGATGCTCCCATTTCTCTTATCGCTTAGGAATTTACAAGGGTCTTAAGAGTCATGCACCAGGAACCAGGGGCAGAGGCTAATATATATATTTTCTGTTATCTCACAACAGAACACAAAATGCAGAAGCCATTAAATATAGTGTTGTCTTTTCAAAAACATTAAAATGTAAAGCTTTTATAATAAAAGGCACATTAAACTAAAAAGCAGGTAAAAAAACAGGATAAATTATTTCACATATATGATTCAACTAATTAACATCTATAATATATTAGATCATTAAAATCATCAATTTAAAAGAAAAACAAAACATAAATAAACACGATCAATGAAAAGATGCCCAACCTCACTATTAATACAGGAAATACAAAATTGGGAAAAAAAGATTTACTATATTTTTTTCCTGCCAGATTACATAGAATTCAAAAGTTGTAACATTCTAGTTGGCTGATAATGCCCAGTTGTGCCACTGAGACAAATGTAATTTTAAAAAACATTTCAACTTTAGAGAATTTGTAAGGAATGGTTTGGTTTCAGTGCAGGATTTAAGGGAGGTTGTGAAGATGCTTATAGTTTTTGTTGGTGCAAATGCACATTTCTATAGCATTTTGGAGGACTATTTGGGAGTTTCTAAAAAATTATTAATTTGGCTAACATTTGATCTATCAATTCTATTTCTAGGGATCTGTGCTATAAGCAGACACATCAATGCAGATACGTGCCCATGAGTGCACATACATAAAAACATGGAGATGCACACCACATTATGCTGATTGCAGGAAGGAAGGAAGGAGGGAGGGAGCGAGGGAGCGAGGGAGCGAGGGAGGGAGGGAGGGAAGAACTATAGTTTCTGCTACAGGAGAATAAATACATTACTTCCAGAGTCTAGAATACTATGTGGCACTTAAAATGAATATGATTGGGGTGCATGGATGGCTCAGTTGGTCAAGCATCCAAAGTTTGATTTTAGCACAGATCTAAACGATGGTGAAATGGGAGCCCTGCATCTGGCTCCATGCTAGGTATGGAAACTACTTAAGATTCTCTCTTTCTTCCTCCTCCTCTGCCTCTCACCTGTGCACATGCACAGATGCATGTGTGTGCACCCTCTCTAAAAAAATAAATAAAATAAAAAATAAATAAAATGAATATGACAGATCTTTAAAGAGTGATCTGGAAAGATATACACACACACACACACACA
>NC_043702.1:35298426-35316596 GCF_006229205.1 Suricata suricatta | reverse complement strand
TGGAAGCCAAGTTCATCAATTATGTGAAGAATTGCTTCCGGATGACTGACCAAGAGGCTATTCAAGATCTCTGGCAGTGGAGGAAGTCTCTTTAAGAAAATAGTTTAAACAGTTTGTTAAAATTTTCCGTCTTATTTCATTTCTGTAACAGTTGATATCTGGCTGTCCTTTTTATAATGCAGAGTGAGAACTTTCCCTACCGTGTCTGATAAATGTTGTCCAGGTTCCATTGTCAAGAATGTGTTGTCCAAAATGCCTGTTTAGTTTTTAAAGATGGAACTCCACCCTTTGCTTGGTTTTAAGTATGTATGGAATGTTATGATAGGACATAGTAGTAGTGGTGGTCAGACAAATGGAAATGGTGGGGAGACAAAAATATACATGTGAAATAAACTCAGTATTTGAATAAAGTAAAAAAAAAATTCTAGGAACATGTTTTGTTCTAATGAGGTGACTCTGACTGGGCTCCTGGATGGTGGCTGGTCACCAGAAAGACCAAGTCATGATTAGAATCTTGAAATTTTCAGCCTCACTCTCTCATTCTCCAGAAAGGGGGAGGAGCTGGAAATGGAATTAATAATAGATCATGCAATAAGGATGCCTCCATAACATCCCAATAATATGGGGTTCAGAGAGCCTCCAGGTTGGTGAATTCACACTAGAAGAATGATGCACCCCAACTCCATGGGGAAAGAAGCTCCTTTATTGGAGAACTTCACATACTTTGTCCTCTGTATCTCCCCAACTGACCTTTCATCTGTATTCTTTAGTATAACCGTTAGTAAACTGGTAAATGTTTGTTTCCCTGAGTTCTGTGAGCCACTCAAACAAATTGATTGAATGCAAGGAGTGGTGGTGGGGGTCATTGGACACTCCAATCTATTGCCACTAGGTCAGAAGCACAGGTGATAGTTTGGGTTTACTACTGGTATCTGCAGCAGGAGTAGGGGCACTGGGCAGTCTTGCGGGACTGAGCCCATACCTGGGACATCTGACACTGTCTTCAGGTAGTATAAGTGTAGGAGGACGCCCCACTGGCAATGTAGAGAATTGCTTGATGTGGGGGAAAGCCCCAACACATTTGGTGACCATCAGTGCCACAAGTGAAGTGTTCTCTGTAAGTAGGAATGGAAACACACAGTAGAGAAACACAGTGGGGTGAATTGGGTTTTTCCTTTACATATGTATAACATATATTCATCCTTTTCTATTTTTGGTGATTTTTAAATCTATAACTCTTGAATCCATCTGAAATTCATGTTACTGTAAGATAAAGCATGAAGAAGATTTTGGTGTGAGGGAGAAATCTGTTTTACATCCCATATAAAGGGCCACGTCTAATACCAGCTAGTAAGCAGTCTATTTTTTCCCTATTTATTTAAAATGTTATCATATCACATACTAAATCCCCATAAATAATGAACATAGTTCTTTGTTCTCTATTCTGTTCTAGCAATGATTATTCTTGTGCCAATACCACATGTTTTTTTTTTTAAATTTTTTAAATGTTTCTTTTTGAGAGAGACAGAGTGTAGGCAGGGGAGGGGCAGAGAAAGGGAGACATAGAATCTGAAGCAGGCTCTAGGCTCTGAGCTTCAGCACAGAGCCCAGCATGGGGCTTGAACTCATGTACCAAAAGATCCTGATCTGAGCCAAAGGTGGATGCTCAAACGACTGAGCCACCCAGGTGCCCCAATACCACATGTTTTTAATTAAAATATCTTTACAGTATATTTTAATATCTGTCAGGGCATTATTATTATTACTGGTTTTTGTTTTTGTTTTTCAAAATCTTTTCAGCTATGTCCATGCATAATCTCTTCCAAATTAACTTAATAATCAAGTTACCAAACTCTGTAAAACCAAATTGGAATTCTGATCAGAACTGTGTTAAATTTATAGATTAATTTATTTTGATTTTTTAAAATCTTAGATTCATTTGAATTATTCCATTCAGGTACATATTATCCATTTTGTTCTGTTCTTCTTCCTATTCTCTTTCTAACTTATTATCTTAGTTAATTTGAATTTGACTTTACATACTCTGGAACATGGTATTTATTTGTTTCCATTTGTTGCATAGCATGATGTTCCTCATTATCTTTTATAATTTTCCTTATGAAATAGTAACAATAATGATAAACTAACCCAGCAATAGCACTTACGTTTTTGTCAGGCACTTTTCCATCAGCTTTCCATGACTTCACTCATTTAATCCACTCAATAACTCTGAAGTAGTTATAATCTACACTTTCAACACATGAGGAGATGGAGGGGCATCTGAGAAGTTGCTCAGGGTCACACAGCGGGAGGTACGGGAGTCAGCCTTCACATCTGGCAGTCTGTCTCTAGCACCTTTGTTCTTAAGGACTGTTTAGATATATTATGATTATATTTCTTACATCATGATACTTTGTGTTGCAAGTGTTACTGTGATCTTTTTTTCCTATTAAAATTACCAATTGCTTATTGATTATAGAAACTTAATTTTTGGCAAGGTCTTGTATTATAAACATAGCTATTAAAGACAGTTTTAAGTATCAAATATGGTACTGCTTTATGTCCAAAATTAAGCAAAGTATCCATCAGTGAATACTTCGTTTTGCTTCCCACTTGCCTGTGGAACGACCATGTTGCACCTAATCACGGATATGTTTTGGAGTCCATCAAAAAAATGAAAACAGAGTCTTCTTTTTTACTGTGTCTTCTAAGAAATAATGGGATCCTTCACTCATTTAGCAAACCTTTACTGAATACAAATGGAAGCTCTGCTCATTGTGGACAAGCATATGGACAAGACAAATGTGGACTGTGATTGCAAATTGATAGTTTGTCACTAATGAGGGTTGTTTAAAAGTCAGTATTGAAATAAGTATGCTACTTACACAGATATTTGTTGATCCTGTATTTAGTTAAAGCAACACTTTTTAAAACATGATTGTGAATAAAATTATGTGGTTTGCAACTGCATGACATCATGTGAGGAAGGGGTCATCCATGAGTTTTACTGTCCTATCTGTATCTATTATTCTCTTTCTCTTATCCTATATCTGTCCCTGTTCCTAAGTTTTCATTTTACTTAGAACACTTTTCTACCCAGTGAAAACCTTAAGTAAGCAATATGACTTCCACTAAAAACAAACAAAACCAGGGCCTGATATCAAGGAGATGATAGAATGGGAAGCCTTGGACCTCCATCTTCACATGAAAGCACCAATTTAAAATACATGGATCAATTCCCTTTGTGAGAAATCCAGGGAACAGTTAAGAGGCTCCTGTATCCCAGAGGAGCATGCATCCAGGCGCATTGACGCTAGCAGGGAAATGTGCGACACCCACGGTCTAGCCTAATGTGGCACTAATGTGACAAAACTCCCAGCTCCTGGATTCACCATAGAGAGGGAAAGAGAAGACTAAAACCTAAGTCTAATGTGAAGACTTTTCTGGGAGCTGCCCAAGGAACAGCCTCAATCTAAATACCAACAGGAAAGAGCATCAGGTTAGAGGCTGATAAGTCTAAAGGCAAAAATTTGTGCTGGTGCATTTACTCACAATAGTTCTTCCTTCTAGCTCAGCATGGAACGAGTGAGAGAAAAACCCCAACATCTGGCTTCTCCCTAAGGAGAGTTGGAGTTGGAGAATTCATCCAACATTCCAGATTTCCCCAGGACTGCCCGAGAGACGGTTTCTATTTTACCTGTTTCACAGAACTGATGGGACCTGGCATCGTCTACACTTAGGGGACTACTGAGAACAAAAGAGCTTGTGACAGCCCCAGAGAACCTGTAGTTCTGCAGACTCCCTGGCAGAGAAAAAGATTACACGCTTTTGAAAAGAGAAACTGGAAAAATCTCCTAAATAGGAATTTAAACTAGCCCAGAGAGGATATATGCAACAAAAAGAGGATAGATAGACTCTCCAAGAATCTCTAATTGGGCTGATTGGTGAAGGTCTTTGCTTGTATAGACTATAGACTTGGAGATCCCAATACTAAGTTAGAAAGAAGATTTAGAAAATAGGGAAACATGGCCCACTAAACATAACTAAGTAAATAACCAGACGTAGTCTCGAAAGAGATAGAGGTATATGAATTACTTGACAAAGAATTCAAATTAACCATTATAAAAGTGCTCAGCCGGCTCAGCAAAATGGTGCATGAACAAACTGAGAATATTGGCAGAGAGCTAGAAAATATCAAAAAGAGCCAGGCAAAAATTTTCAAGCTGAAGAATATTCAAATTGAATTGAAATTGAATGAAAACATTCACTAGAGAGGTTGAACAGCAAAAGAATCAATCTATGAACTTGAGGAGAGTACGTTTGAAATGATCCAGTCAGGAGCAAAGAGTTAAAAAGAATATTTTGAAAGGAGGAATAGAAAAGAGACATACAAGGGGTACGCATAAGATTATAAGCAGATTTCTCAGCAGAAGTCTTGCAGGCCAGGAGGGAATAGAAAAATGTTTTCAAACTGCTGAAACAAACAAAAATTTCATCCAAAACTATACCTAGTAGCTCAGTGGGTTGAGTGTCAGACTCTTGATTTTGGTGCAAGTCATAATCCCAGGATCAAAAGATCAATTCCCACATTGGGCTCTGTGCTGAGTGTGGAGCCTGCTGGAGATTGTCTGTTTGTCTCCCTCTCCACCTCTCTCTCTTTCTCCCTCTCTCTCTTTCTCTCTCTCTCCCTTTCTCTCTTTCTCTCTTTCTAAAAAAATATATGTCTAGAAAAACTGTCCTTCAAAAATCAAGCAGAAATAAAGATTTTAGGGGCACCTAGGTGACTCAGTTGGTTCAGTGTCTGAGTTCAGCTCTGCGCCGCACTGTGTTGACAGCCCAGAGCCTGGAGCCTGCTTCAGATTCAGTGTCTCCCTCTCTCTCTGTCCCTCCCCTGCTCATGCTTTGTCTCTCTCTGTCTCTCAAGGGTGAATAAACATTAAAAATATTAAAAAATAAATAAAGATTTACCAGATAGCAAAAGCTGAGGGGATTCATCATTACTAGACCTACCTTACAAGAAATTCAAAACAAAGGGTCCTCCAAGTTGAAATAAAACAACACTAGAAAGCAACATAAAACCCATGAAGGTATGCTGGTGAGGGTAAATACAAAAGCAAGCACAGAATACTGTACCATTTATACACATGGGAGTGTATAAATAACTTTAGTTCTGGTATGGAAGTTAAAAAACAAAAGCATTAAAAACAACTGTAAATATAAAAGTATGCTGCTGGGTACACAATATAAAAATGTATTTTGTGAAAGTGTGAGGGAGAAGCAGCAGAAGAGTAGAGTTTTTATATGTGATTTATGTTGATATCTACTTAAAATAAATTATCATAGCTATAGCCTGTTTTATGTGAGGAATTAGAAAAAGAAGAACAAATTTATCCCAAAGTTAGCAGAAGGAAGAAAATTAAAAAAAAAGTGAAGAAATAAAATAGATAACAGAAAAACAATTAAATATCAGCAAAATAAGGATCAACTTTTTAAAATCTCAAAAAAACTGACAAACCTTTAGCTAGATTTAAAAAAAGACTCAAATAAAATTAGAAGGAGGAGACATTACAACTGATGCCACAGAATAGTAAAAGATTATAAGAGACTACTGTGAGTAATTATACAACAAAGATTTGGGCAACCTAGAAGAAATGAATAAATTCCTAGAAATATTCAACCCACTAAGACTGAAAATCTGAATAGAATTATAACTAGTAGGGAGGTTGAATAAGTAATCAAAACTCTCCTAACAATAAAACTCCACAAACCAGATGGCTTTACTGGAGAATTCTACCAAACATTTTATCAAACATTACCAGAACTTTCCCAAAAGATCGAAGAAGAGAGAGCACTTGCAAACTCATTTTATGAGGCCATCAACAATCTCATACCAAAGCCAATGACAGCATAAGAAAAGAAAAACTATAGGCCATTTCCCTGATAAACATAGATGCAAAAGTCTTCAAGAAAATATCAGCAAACAGAATCCAACAGCGCATTGAAACAATCATAAACTATCACTTACCACTTGTATACAAAGATGGTTCAACATAAGAACATCAATCCCGGGGCACCTGGGTGGCTCAGTTGGTTAAGCCTCCAACTTCGGCTCAGGTCAGATCTCACGTTCATGGGTTCGAGCCCGCATCAGGCTCTGTGCTGACCGCTAGCTCAGAGCCTGGAGCCTGCTTCCGGTTCTGTGTCTCCTTCTCTCTCTGCCCCTCCCCCTCTCATGCTCTGTCTCTCTCTGTATCAAAAATAAATAAAACATTAAAAAAAAAAAGAACATCAATCCCATGAACAGATCTGTACACTGAAAACTACAAAACATTGATGAAAGAAATTTAGAAGGCACAAATAAATAGAAAGATATTCTGAGTTAATGGATTGGAATAATTAATATTGTTAAAATATCCATGCTTCCCAAAGGATTATATACTTTAAATTCAATTCCTATCAGAATTCTAATAACATTTTTCACTAAAATAGGAAAAAGAATCCTAAAATTCCTATGGGACCTCAAAGGACCTTCAATAGTCAAAGTAATCTTAAGAAAGAAGAGGTAGAGAAATCACATTTCCTGATTTCAAATTATATTACAAAACCACTATAATCAGAATAGTATGCACTGGTATAAAAATGTACACATAGACCAAAAGAACAGACTAGAAAGCCTAGCAGTAAGCCAACACATATATGGTCAATTAATTTATGACAAAGGAACCAAGAATACACAATAGGGAAAGAATAGTCTCTTCCATAAATAGTGTTGGGAGAATTGGATATCCACATACAAAAAAAAAAAAAAAAAAAAAAGGAAGAAACTGGACCCTTATGTTATTCCATACACAAGAAGCAACCAAAAATAAATTAAATATTTAAGTGTAGGACAAAATATGAGACTCATACAAGAGAAATCTCCTTGACATGGGCTTGCCTTGGCATTGATTTTTTAGATATGATACCAAAAGCTCAGGCAACAAAAGCAAAATAAATAAGATTCTATCAAACTGAAAATTTTCTGCACAGTAAAGAGTCAACAAAATGAAAATATAACCCATGAATTAGGAGAAAATATTTGCAAACCATATATCTGATAAGGGATTCCTATCCAAAATATATAAGGAACTCTTATAACTCAATATCAAAAATATAAATAACTCAATTTAAAAAATGAGCAAAGGACTTAAAAAGACATTTTTCTCCAAAGAAGATATGAAAATGGCCAATAGATACATGAGAAGATGACAACATCATTAATCACTAGGGAAAAGCAAACCAAAACCTTAAGGAGATATCATCTCAGATGGGCCATTACTAAACAAACAAACAAACAAAAAACAAAAATAACAAGTGTTGGTGAGGATGTGGAGAAATTGAAACCATTCCATATTGTTGGTAGGAATGTAAAATGGTGTAGCCACTATGAAAAGCAGTATGGATATACCTTCAAAAACAAAACAAAATAAAACAAACTACCTTATGATGCAGCAATCCTACTTTTGGGTATTTATCCAAAAGAATTGAAAATAGGTTCTTGAAGAAATATTTGAGTTCCTATGTTCATTACAGCCTCATTAACAATATCCAAGAGGTAGAAGTAACCTAAATGTCCATTGACAGATGACTGGGTAAAGAAAATATTGTGTATTTGTACAGTATAATTCATCCTTTAAAAAGAAGAAAAATCTGTCACATGGTACAACATGGATAAACATTAAGGATATTATGCTAAGTGAAATAAACTAGTCCTAGAAGGATAAATACTGCATGATTCTACTTGTAAGAGGTATCTAAAATAGTGAAACTCACAGAAGCAAAAAAAGTAGAATGGTGGTTCCCAGGGGTGGGGGAAGAGGGAAATGAGTTACTGTCCAATAGGTATAAAGTTTCAGTCATGCAAGATGAAAGAGTTCTAGAAATCTGTAGAACAATGTGCAGATAGTTAACGATGCTGTGCTATATGCTTAAACATTTATTAAGAGTACATATCTCGTGTTGTGTGGCTTTTTACCACAAAAAAGAAAAAAGGAAATGCCCAGGCTCATTTGCTGCTCCGTATTCTTGCCTTTTTAACAATAGCAGAGTTGTCTGGTTTCAGTGGCTTCCTGATAAGTGATTGGCAAACTACCACCCTGGGCCAAATTCAGTCTGCCATCGATTTTTGTAAATAATCATGTATTGGACTACAGCCATGCCCAATTATTTACGTATTGTCTGTGGTCACTTTTGTGCTACGGCGAGAGCTGCATAGGTGTAACTGAGACCCTATGGCCCACAAAACTTCAACTATTTGCTATCTGGCCTTTTACAGGAAAAGTTTGCCAGCTTGTGCTCTAGATGATGGGGAATATCTGTAACAAATCTCACTTAGTCCTCTTTACAGCCAAGCATGTGTATGTTCAATAAATGTTCGTGGCCATGACGATACTGCTGCTACTGATGATGATAATATAGAAATGTAAACTCTATAAGTCTTTGAACATGTAAAATTAATATGAAGAATTAGTATAGAATTTCAAAACTGGACTAAAATTCTGTCTCATCTGTTCCAATGGACAGAGGAAATGAGACACAGCAGAGAAAATTCTGATAGTTATTACTGTAATACACACCACTCTAAAATATAGTGGTTTAAACCAGCAACTGCTTATTATTTCTTGAATCTATGGGTTGACTTAGCAGATCTGCTCTCTGGCTGGGCTCTGGTGTTATCAACGAGCCTTGCTCAAGCATTTACAACAAGCTAGTGACTCGGCTAGCTGCTGGTGGGCCGGTATGGCCTCAGTTTAGTGACTTAGCTCTCTTCCAAATGCCTCTCCTATTCCTTCCTCAGGGTGGCCTGGACATACTTTCATGGCCATGAGAAGTCAGATGGTTCATAATACACAGTGGAAATGTACTTTTTTCAAGCATTTGTTTGTATCTGCTTTGCTAGCATTCACTGACCATAGTCAGTCCTATAACTGGAACCAGAGTCTCTGGGAGCTGAAGGTGAGTGGACACTGGGAATAATGAAGAAGTAGGACCGCTGGTATGACCAGTTACACTGGAAAACCCGTGCTAAACCAGGGTATTTTATCTGCTGCCATGCCTCTCCTAAGCTCTCTCACACCAAATAATCATTATTAGTACTCTTTATTACATAAGTGAAAGCAATCTGTTGTAGATAAAAAATAGTAAGTAGAGTTTAAACTGGTTGATCAGAATCACTCAACTGGACTTCCAACAGATATATGAGATAATGTGGTTAGCAAAAGCATGGGCAAGGTGGTGGCCACCTCAGGGCAGATCTGTGTTCTTCTGGAACTCGCTCACTATCCCCCTCTTAGCACACGCTGCACTATTTCAGAAAAAATATTTTAAAAAAGATAATATATCTTAAAAGTGAACTAATCTTTTTAAGCTTCAAATAAGGTATCTTAATGGTCACTAAATAGAGGAAATAATTTTTTACTTATATATACATTGGCATTTTTCCATAAAGAGTTGGGATGGGGCTTAAATAATAAAGAATAACATTAATCAATGAATAAGTCCATCTTTTCCATGAATGCTTGAATTTGATATCAAGGAAACGGATGAAGCTGAGGCTATTTTGTGTTATACATATCTGAGACTTAATAAGATAAAAGATAAAGACCAAATAACTTTAATTTTCAAATATTTGCTGTCCTAGGGTAGAGAAGTGATTTATAGGGAGGTAAAACAGCAGAGAACTTGTGCAGTACCTGCTTTTATTTATTTCAGTGCATATTAATTGAACAGTTGCTAAGTATCTAGACACACAGGCACATACACACATATGTCATTGATCTTTCTTTTGCCTACTCATTATTTAGTAGTTCTGTTGTTCACTTTGATTAGTGTAGCACAAAATTCAGTGGAAAGCACAAAACCTAAATATGTCATTGGACACAGTGCATTCACTTCCATTCACAGAAGAACCAGAACTTTGTTCTGGGAGATGGGGATGGTTGGGGTTTAGTACTAGGTGTGAGCTAATCCAGTGCATAGACTTTGAAATTGACTGGACCATTTTGGAATTCTTATTCTGTTAACTCCTAAGTGTATGACCTTGGACAAGTACCTTACCTTCGCCAAGCTTTGGTGTGAGGAGCCTAGTGTGCTCTGTAAGTAACCAACAAGCATTATTGCTGCAAGCTTCTAAAGTAAATAGCACCAGGATTTATTGAGCACTCTTTTTTGTGTCAGATATGGATCTAGATATTAGGATCCAAATAGTGATGATGGCTGATAGATTTTGAATGATAGCTCTCAATTTTGCCAGTAAACAAAATTTCTAATCTGAAACTTTTGGGGTCAGATCTGATTCAGAATTCAAAATTTTTAAGATATTAAACAGCATGGTAATGCTTATAGAATATATAACATCCCCAGAGCTTCTGAGGCAGCATCCCTAATCAAACACATTAACTTTTCTGTACTGAAATACATGAATAGGAACGTTAAATGAGATAAAGTCTCTAAATGCTTTCACTTTAGTTGAGTCCATCAAATGGGTTTATTTTGAATTTTAGAATTGTGAATAAAGGATTGTGTCCCACTTTAACCTATGAAGTTGGTACCATTATTTATTCTTGCCACTTCCCGTTCAAGGAAAGTGAGGTGTAATGAGGTTAAATAACTTATCCCATTTTACCTAGTCAGAAAGAAGCAAACCAAGGTATTGTGGCTCCAGAATAACTCTCTGAACTAAATGATGTCAGTGATAAATAAGATAGACTATGAGGAGCTGGCAACCCTCAGAGTCCACTGGAAGGGACAGACCTGCAGTTGACAGGCACTGCACACAGCAGGAAGAGGGGCCGCGAGTGCCCAGGGAACTGTGTGAAGCCCAGGAAGGTGCAGGTAACCCTCGGGGTGGTGGGGTGTGATCCACAACAGAACAAACAGGACTCCTGTAGCTCTTAAGTAGCTACCAGTATGAAAGTTAACTTACAATCTGTGGTTTCGTGTGGTATTAGGTTTGCAGCATTAGAATCTTGACTTCTAAAAGATACCTGTTTGTTTTAAGCAAAACCTGGAATTCCACTGCTAAAGAAAGCTGGCCAGAAAACCCAAGGCATTTGAGGGCAGCCAAGTTAAATATTGTATCTCTTTTTAAGAAGTTAATCCCCCTGGGTCTTTGACCTTTGTTCTTTGCTCCCAAAGGCAGGGACATATGCTGTTTATCTTGCCAAAAATAGTTAAAAGTCATCTAGGAGCTCTCTGCTGAGTGGGCCAACCCGCTTTGACCTTTCTGACTAGACCAACTCCTGTTACGTTAACCTCTGACTTCAGTCCTCTTAATGGCAATACTCCCCAGCACTGTAATTTCCCTCCCACTGTGTTCTCTCAGGCAAATATTTACTACTGAGGTTTCACAATTTATTTTTCAAACAAAGTGGCAGGGACCACCCCATGCCACCACATCCTCATTTCATATTAGAACCCATCATTGCCGAGATATAATTTTACCAGAACAAATGTGCTTTAGGGACTTTTGACATGAGATGAAGGCTTGACTTCCTATCAAAACCAAACCGGGCCCTTGTCAGCGTCGAGATGGATATAAACAAGAAATGCAAGCCTGTAATTGGTGATGGAAATCAGATAAGACCTCTTTAAATACAACCATTGATACAAAAATGTGAACTCGAATTACCTTTGATTAAGTCACTTAAGAAAATAAAGCTGGGGTGGGTTTAAAAGAGATTCTGAACACGCTTGTGAACAAGATCTTGTAGTCTCCAGCCTCTAAAGGCAAGCTGAAGAAAATTAAAGTCAGAACCAAAGGCTTATGAAATGAAACAGAACTTGGAATAGACCTCCCCGCAACCTTCAACAATTCGTAGTCTCAAATATGATAGAAGTCCTGGTGTCAGGATGGCCGAGCGGGCTAAGGCGCCAGACTCGAATATGATAGAAGTCCAGGAATGATTCCTTCGGAAGCTGCGGTGGGCTCTTTCTATGCAGCAGACATTCAAACATCTATGGCATTAACATTTGTACATCTCTGTAAGCTCTGAGGACTGTAGCCCAGTGACTAACAAGTTAACGAACAACCTCTACTTAACAGCCTGGGGTCAATTTTTCAGTAATCATCTTAATAAAAATTATTCAATATTCATCTTTATCCCTGATGCGTTCTTGTACAGAAAGACAGCCTGTTCTAACCTTGGACGTCTAACTCTTCTCAAGAAGAAATAAAATTCAGAAGGATGAGGCTACTTTCTGCATCATTTTTTATTTTTTTGCTTGAAGCTTCCTAGCTTAATTCACTCTGCACAATCCCTTAAAACTAATTTTCTCATTTATTGACGTGGAAGAAATAATAATTGGATATTATATGGTTTATTTAGTTAAAAATGTTTTAAGTTATGTTCTGATGCCAAAGAGGAGTTGGTGGCATTTCTTTAATAATTATCTAAAATGTTTAAGAAAGGAGGCAGATATAGATGTAAATAAAACTGTATTTTAAATCATTAGGGTTTATCAGTTAACAAACATGTAGGCAAATATAGGAAGAAAATAAATATACCATATGAAAACATGTTTTAAGTTCTTTGGATTTTTTAGCATGTGAGTATTGCTTTTATATCATTATGTTATAAAAACCAGATCTTATTATCTCATTTTGGGCTCTAAGAAAAAATGGGAACATTCTACAATACATATGTAACCTTTCAAAGTCTGCTTCAGGCTTCATAGACAATACCACATAAAAATCTTTCATATTTAAAAAAGAAAGAAAGAAAGAAAATGACAGTATCTTTTAACAGATGGCAATCCAACAAGTTGAAATTTTGATACTCTGTATTATATTTAGAGTGTTACTTTAAAAATAGTAAATGCTCCATTACCTACCCTCGTTATTTTTAGTCCTGACTTGTAGCCTAAGTTATTCTATATTTATAGTTATTATTAAAAAATAATCCTATGGTATGCTTCAACCCACCCACATATCATATTTATGGGATAATCTTATATCAAGATAAAATTACATTTCCACAAAGTAGTGATGTAAGGACAATTTTTTGAGGGGGAGTGCACAACATGCCACACCAGAACGTCCTTCAAAATACATAGGAAACCAGTACATGAGCTCATTTTTTTTATACATAACTGTGAGCATTGGTGTAAGGAAACACATACGCAAATAAAATTAGATTCTTAAATAATAAAGTATACTTGTCTAGATAGAGATAAATATTAAATTTCTTTCTTTCTCTCTCTTTCTTTCTTTCCTTTTTTCCAATCAGAGGCATTATGAAGCCATTATATCACAACCTTCCAATTTTCTAGGGGCTGCTGTTGACACCTGTGAAGAAGTATCAGGAGAAAGGATTGGAAGGAGGAAGTATTTAATTTGGCATTTATTTCTTTATGTAGCTTCTTAGTGGAGCTAAATGGTAACTCTATTGTTAGCCGCATCTCCACTGTGTCACACCTGTGCTAAAGGCACCAGTAAAGCAAACATAAAACCATTGCTGGGCTACCTGTTTGCCACATTTTCCTTACAAATTAGGGTGAGTTATGAACATGTGAAGGGCATCCATTCCCCGGTATAGAGTTCAAATGAGGCAGGGGGGTGGGTGGGGAATGCGGGTGTTACATTACAAATTAAAGAGCTTGTGGATCTCTTGCTAAAATAGGTGTGTTTTTTTTATAAAAAATGGTGAATAAGTAACTCCTTATATTTAAAATTAAACCTCTAATAATTTTTAAGGGAAGCTTTTTTTTAAGTGCAGACATATTTTTTCCCCTTTTAAATAAGAGCCTTGGCTGTGCTCTTGATGACCACAATAATGGCAGTTATCTGAAATACAAGCAGTGTCATGTATGACTTTATCACACTTAAATCCTGAAAGTCTGTCTGTTCCACATAAAAACGTAGAAAATCCCTCGGGATTGTAATATTTCCAAACCACATGGTCAAAACAAGTTTCCTCCTGATTATTTTTTATAAAACTTATTTTTTATAATTTACAAAAGGAAGATATCTTTAGAACACTCCACTGAAATACAACTATATTCACAACTGAACTCCAATTGATCTCTTTTACAGATAAAACTAAGACTCCCTTTTTCCTTTCCTTCTCCAAATTGTTTTTGTATTTGTGCTGAAGGACTGATTGTGGGAAAATTTAATTATCTACCATAAAAAAAGAAAAAGAAAATATAATAAAACAGTAATTGGTCAATGACGATTGAAGCAACAATTTTACGGTGCAAGTCAGACATGAATCGTAACTGACCTTTGTACTCTTCTCAAGGTACAGTGCTTTTAATAAAACAAGTACTACTTGATAAAGTTCTTGTTTTACACCAGGTCTCTTTATCTTTGAGGATGCAATTCTGTAAGTTACGTAGGCTATTAAAGTTACTTTTTTGTTCTTATAGTACTGCCATCAATAAAAGAGGTCACTGATAGCAAACGTGAACATAGACTATTTTAGAAATAGAAGAGTAAAATGTTCATTCCGTAGGTTTCAGTATTGACAATATTAAGGCATGTGTGTGACCAGGAAGAAGATCTGGGTCACAGGAAGGGCTTGCTAGCAAGCGCATGTTTAAACTTAGCTAACTCAGACAAATCCAGTTAAGTTGAGCCAACATCCAGGGATTTTGCCATTGAGTTTATATGTTTATATCTCTAATTACTCCTATTACAAGTCCTTCAGAAATTATTTGGGAATGGATTGGATTGCTTTTTATTTACAAGACATTTCTATGACATTTTGAATTTTACCCTCGTATCTTCTTTATTAGCTTTTCTCCTTGAGAAAGAACAGAACACACTCATGTTAAAATATGGGGTGCAAACCATGAAGATTTTAAAATGGGTTTGAGGAACTGCTAATCTTCAAATTTTCTCCTTTTTAGGCTGCCAGCATTGAAACAGACAAGTAATCAGAAAATATGTAATTAATTGACATTTATTCTGAGAAATTACCACAGAAGTAATGTATCCTGTGGTTAAATTTCTCATGTTTTTGAGATAGAGAAACATTGAAAATAAGGTTATCTTAGGAAGAAGAGTACCATGAATTCATTGTCATTTCCTCTTATAGCATCATTTTGCATGTGAGAAGTACGTAATCGATTCTTCTTTAATACATTGCTAATAGTATTTTCATTCTCACCGCTTAGTTTGTTTTATGCAGTTTTTAAGTAATACAATTACTTTCATTTTGATCCTTTGAGCATTTACTCACGACATGTGTACAGATATGTACTATATGAATAATGTAGTATCCAAAAATGTAGGTTCTGTAGTTACCTGGGTTCAAATCCTAGCCCTTCTACTTATGAGCTTCAGGCTCTTAGACAACTTATTTAACCTCTTTGTTCTTCATTTTGATAGTACTAGTACTTATTCCACAGGAATTAAATGAGGTAGGTAATATGTGCAAAGCACATAGAACAGTACAAGGCACAAAAGTAAGCCCTCAGTAATAGTAGCATTTATCATCAAGACTCAGATTGACAACAGTGTTGATGAGGCGATCATCTCTAGGACATTGTAATAGGTTCACTGGAAGCTATAAGGAAAAGTTATAGTCTTTATTCAAACAAAGACATGTAAGTTCTGTTGCAATCAAAGGCCAACGGATAAAACAGTTGCTAAAGAATGAATAACTAGAGAGTACTTAAGGAAGGTATGTCTTGAGGGCCTATATGCATGACAAATTCTAAGCAAAGGAGAGCTGTAAAGGGTTTTAAAGCACACTTCATTTATATTTTATATTTATAACTCAAGCAGGAGTGTAGAGAATGTACCAAATGGGAAAGGAAGAAGAGGCTAGTTGGGTGTTGAAAACATATTAAGACCATCTAAGAGAGAATGAGTAGGGATCTGGTATACATGGAAGACATTAAAAAATAGGACAGACAGGAAGTGACTAACTGAGTTTGAGGAATAATTTAAAAACAATTCTTAGGTTTTTGGCTTATGATATTGCCCTTCACTGCATTAGAAGAAGCATGGATATAAGGATAAAATATGAATTTTTGTTTGTACTTAGGGGTAAATATTCAATGACTGTGAAAGAGATCAAAGACAGGAGTGAGTGAGATAGAGACCCAAAGTACTAGATGATAAGTTCTTTACATTAATTATCTCATTTAACCCCTTGGTAATCCTGTAAGGTTCCCATTTTCGGATGATAAAATCCAAGGTACCTATGTCATCAAATTGTGGCCTTAACCATGACCTTATATTGTTCTGCAATAAACTAGAGGCAGTTAGAAAAATGAGTCTGAAGCTAAACAAAACAGTTAGAACTAATAATATAAATGCCTACATAAATGTGTAAAATCACCCATAAGTTTGTGGTAAAAAGAGAAAAAGAACTAGGAGTGAAGCCTGAGTAATAGTACCATTCAGCACATGGGTAAAACAATAGTTGTCGATAGAAAGAAAAAGAAGAGGTAGTCAGGGAGGTAGGAGAAGAACCAGGGACCCGTGTTGAGAAGACAAAGGCAAGGAGGAAGGGGAGATGTAGGTCATGGAAGCATAAGAGAAGGAAAAGAAAACCCGCACGTTTGGCAAGTAGCTCAACTGCAGATCAAAGGAGCATGACGCCCAATTACAGTGGATGAGGACGAGTCAAGGTTGACAAACCAAAGCCTATGAGTATAGAACTCTGGGATGAGGTTTGGCAGGAGGAGAGGAGAAAATGTGACAGTGGTTTGAGGGAGTCACTGAGTATAGCACAGAAAAAACTAACTGACTTCATATGTGCCAAGAATTCTCCGAATTTAGAGATTTTATGTCACCTAATCCCCATAACAACCTATAAAGTGAGTATTATCCCCTCTATTTTACAAATGAGTAAACTGAAATTCATTGATTGTGATAATTTAACCAAGATCATGTAGGTGGGAAAAGTTGGGAATGAGAGTAGCCTTTGCCGAGGAAGTGACTTGGCTGTGTTTCTCAAAGATTAGGATTCTCAGCAAGTGGAGATGAGAGGAGAGGGTACTTCACCGGTAGGGGAGAACATGAGTAAAGCCAGAGGTTGTGAAGGAAGAGGGTTCAGCCTGGCACCCCTGGTGCAAGGAGCACACTGAGACAGGCTGGATGCCACACTGAGAAGCAGAAGGGTAGGCAGTGAATGTCACTGTAGAAAGGCCAGGGCAAGACTTTTTTGAGTAAAGAGAGAATAATGAGGTTATGCTTTAGAAAATAATTTAAAATTTTCTTTATTTGAAAAACAAGTAAAAACTCAAGCCATTAAAAAATTTAAATCACCAATCTAAAACAATCTTTGAAACAAGAAAGCATATTAAAGTATAGTTATAGGATGTTGAAAAAATAATTGTGATAACATTATTCATTAGGTTGAACCATATGAAATGGTCATTTTTGTTATGTCAAAAATTGTCAACCATTGATGTCATCTTCAGATGATTCAACCTAAGATTTTTTGCTAGTTACAATCAGAGAAAATGCCATAGTTTTAAATACTTTTATTGTTCAACAAGGCAGAACTAACCTACCATTAAATTCAAGAAACTAAAAAGATATCAGATACACCTAAGTATGATGATAACAATCAAAAGTAGTGAATTTTGTAAAAAGAAAAAAGGTAGAATTTGTTAGTACAGACAAGAATTGGTTCTCTGTCTATAAAACGGAAAAACCTCTGGCAAGACCAATGGAGGAAAAAAAGAAAATAAATGCAAACACCAATACACATAGGTTGAGAGTTGAGAGGGTGGCTTCTGATGTTAGATAACAGGGATGGAACTGGGCACTGCCCTACTGATCCGTGTGAGTTTTTTTTAATGTTTTATTTATTTTTGATACAGAGAGAGACAGAGCATGAGAGGGGGAGGGGCAGAGAGAGAAGGAGACACAGAACTGGAAGCAGGCTCCAGGCTCTGAGCTAGCTGTCAGCACAGAGCCTGACGCGGGGCTTGAACCCACAAACGTGAGATCATGACCTGAGCCAAAGTCGGAGGCTTAACCGACTGAGCCACCCAGGCGCCCCTGATCCATGTGACTTTGAGCAAAACTGTCTCAGTGTCTCAGCATGCCTTGACTTTCTCCTCTCAAAATGGGAAAATGACAGCATCCGCATCCTATAACTGTTATGAGGATTAAAGAATTTAATACATTCCGTCAAGGACAGAAATTACATAATGGGTTTTTTTTGTGT